>NW_019641632.1:370992-660246 GCF_000599845.2 Trichogramma pretiosum | reverse complement strand
AGGTTAGAAAACCCGTGTTTCGCGCACGCAGTGTTAAAAAATGGTCTATTTTGCTCTGTTTTGACATGATCGTTCATAAGTGCCCTGAGAACCGTTTTAAGTCTTGTCTCATTTTTCTCGTTGAAATTTCAACTTTTTTTTTTTAAATTTCAACCCCCTAACTACGAGAGTACATTTCTGGAAACCATTCGCGTGGAAGGTAAAATTGATAAAATCGATAATAAAATTGATATTTTCGGAATAGCTCATTTGGAAGGTCTATTTACGACCTTTAAAATGTGACCCACAAAACTAAAAGTTAATTAGTTTAGCTTTTTATAGAGCTAATCTGGCTCAACTATTTTCACGAAAATTTCGATTTTACACATTTTTAAAGTCCAAATTTTCTCCTCAAAACTTGAGAGGTAGTTTTTTGAATTTTCAAAAAAATCTTGTAGCTCAATTTTTTGGTATTGAGCCAAAAATACACGTTTTTTGACACTCATAAGTCACTAGACACCCCCAAACAATTTTTTTCGGGCTAAAACTTTGGGAAAAGTCTTTTTTCATGTTATTCAATAACATATATTTTTCCCAGTTTTTTTTTAAATATCGCCGCGCACGTATTTTAAAAAGTACGAGAATCTTAGTCTTGGTCACAAGAGCCTATGAGCGAGCACATGAATAGTTGAATTTTTAGTTTTTTTTCCCTTACGCCGCAAAAAATTTGTCGGACACTATTAAAGCCACAATCCACATCTTATTTAAGAACGAATAAACGTTGAGTGGGGCATGTATTGATGAGAAAACATCATCTCGCATTATAGTCATATTTCATCAATCGGACTGAAAAAATGCAGCAGAGAATTTGTCGGACACTATGAGCACTTGATAATATTGGTGATTATCAATCAAATGATTGAAAAAAAAAGTATGTATTTATCAAAAAACAATAATGCTTGAGGGCAAAGGGTTTCGACGCGTCGGACCATCTCATTGCGGTAGCCCTTTCGTCGGACAAGTTATTTTTCATACATAGTTTGAAATGGAAAGGCCAAAATTATTAAATATAACTATATATTTATCAAGAAAGAGAATTGTTTGTATCTGGCATGTTTCGCACATGCGCCATTGAAAATGCAGCGGAACCAAAACTCCGTACAAGAGGTTCGTGTCGGACTCAACGAAACGAAGCCATTCCCGAAGTTACAGACATGTATTAATCACTTCACGAAATCGGCGCTGTCCCGTGGACTATATATATAGAAAGAGAAAAACTTGGCAATGTACAACTGCGCGTGTCCTCTTGCGTGTAGACACGCACAATACGCGATACAGTCGAGTCCTCCACCTCTCGCGTCTAGTTGGCCCCGACGCATTGTCTGCTACTTTTAATGCACTGCGTCCAAACGTGTGTATTATATGTAGGTGCAGTGTGCGCTCGCACACGACGGGGCCACGTACACATATAACATACATGCACTTGCCTCTGTTGTCGTGTACGTCGGCAAATTCAGAACACCACAAAGTAGACATCGTTGTTGCACCCTGTGGACCTTAGAGCTCTGCTCTATGTGTATATATATATATATTATGCGCCATCGTTGCATGTTTCACGCCTCGAGCCTCGCGTTGCTCTGCCGAGCTACGCTGTCAGGGAATTTCAGGGCTTTTGTGGATCGTATAACTCACCCATGTGCATATTACACAGTCTGTACGTGTGTGCGCGCGTACAACATATAAGTGCGCGCATGTACATATAGAACACGTCTATCGGTGTAGTGGTTATATATAAGAATCTAAAGCAGCCGCGTGTACAACAACTACTACTAGTAGTGCAGCGCATTGCTATGCTATATCTATAAACGTGACCCCCTACATATAGCACTACGTGGTGTGAGTGAAATATTTCTCCGGCGCTCACACATTGTTGTTCCCGAGTATTCGAGCTTCCGATCGAGAACCCCCATCCTCTCTCAGCTGTAGCGGTACAGGATAAACATAATTGGCACTGAGAATTTGTTTCATTTTACTTCTTTCTCTTCTTTTTTTTTTGCTCGAGATAGCGAAACTCACGCTGCAGTTATGAGCTTTTCTTAATATTACAAGTCACTCGAGGAAAACGTTCAAAGGCGTAGAAAGAATAACAGCTTTTCATTTAATTCCCGCTATTTTATTAAAAGCCGCCCGACACTCGAGGGCACGACGAGCTTTTATATTTTTTGTCTTATATATATTTCCCGCAGCTGGTCTCTTTTACACTCGGGGCACGCGCTCTTTTAAAGGGCACGCAATTGGCTCGCGCGTATTTATATGTATAAATAACATTTTAAAGGATTCTCTTCGAAAGCTCGCGTTGATCCTTATTTTACGTAGGTATATACAGGCTTTGTGTGTGTGTGTGTGTGTATACAAGCGCGAGCATAGAAAAAGGATACGTGCGGCGGGGGCAATCGTGCGCGCACGTCTCGGGCAAAAGAGTGCTGCCGCATGCAGCTGAGTATTCCGTGGGAGCAAAAAGATTACAGCGAGAGAGCTGCGCTGCACTCGGATGCTGAACATCATTGAGATTGGGAGCTGCAGCGAGCTCTGCGGGCGCGTATACATATATTCCGTGTATATTTTGCCCGAGACGTGCACAAAGATTCGCATTGAGCTTGTAACGCACCCACACACACACACACACACGCATACATACGTACAGGTAAAATACACAAAGATAAAATGCTTATTTCTCCTTTGAAAGAAAAATATTACGTTTGCAATTTTGCGAAAGGTAAAGAAAAAAATATTTATATATTAAAAACGCGGCGAGTCGAGCTTTTTTTTATTGAAAAAAACATCGATATATTTTGAAGTGAAACTTTTTTTAACCTCGTTGGGTATAAGGGAGAATTTGTAAAGCAAAGTGAGCGATAAAAATAATCATAACGTTTTATATTGGCTTCGAGTCGATATTTGAACGGTACCGTTGCGGTTGTAAAGTGGTCAAGTGATCAACCGAATATGTCGGTACACGTGCGAAACTTGAGATTCATGAATTAACATTCGAGAAAAACCAATCTGAAAAGGATCTTGACGGGCTCGTATGAAAGGCTATCGAAAGATGCATAAGTTCTTAAGTAAAACTTGCTCAATTATGTTGGGAAAGTAATAAAAAACTGTCGATTATAAACTTAAAGTTATCATCTTTCGATCGACGCATTAAAAATTCATGCTATCAATCAATTTGTTCAGCCGCTCTGCTAATCATTTCCAATCCCATTTTGTAAAATGTTCGTAACTTTGGTTTGCAAGTGTATAAAAATTATATGATATGCATAATTAGTCCTGTGCAGAGATGCCAAAAGCAGCACCCAACCGTTGCAACGGAATCGCGCGCTACACTATGCGGACATATATTTTGTCCACTTGACCACGGAACGTCATAAAATTGTTTTAGTTGAGTTTCGGACAGTTCGAAGGTTCTTATGGGACGGCCACATTGAATTTACAGAGGACTCTGATTATATCGTTTAATCCCCAATTACATTGATAGAAAATCTTCACATACAAAATAATAATAACTGAGAGTTTGTACTAAATCATTAACATCAATTATTTCTGTCCCATAAATTTTAGTTACATCACTGCTATGAAGAAGGAAAATCGAAAATATCGTTAAAAATATGTTCTCATTAAATGATCGAATCGCACGAAAATTGTAATGAAGTGTTTATACCTCCTACTCATATACTTGGCGAGCATATTTTTTATCTTTCTACCGTTGGCGGTCAACTCGCTTTATAGCGTAAACAATAATCGATAGGATCATCATGTTCTCTCGTGCAGATACATATGGTTTTTGGCGCGCTGTTGGCTGTGATCGTCCTGCTGCTACCAAGTGCGTCTGCTCGCTCGTGGCGAGGCGACACTACACAAGTTATAGGCCTAGCCTGCTCGGCGCACATGCCTATTGCCTTTGCAGCGTCGTGTATAGCTCTGTCTTTCTCGGCTCACCTCGATCTTGCAACGTGCGCGGTCAACCGTCTAACGACTTACAAGTTGCAACACATGTGGTAGTTCGCGCAGCGCGCTGCCATCTTGTAAATTTATCGACGCAGTCAGTTCGTTAGTAGTCAGTACGTCGGTAGAACGCGCTTCGACGCCGCAGCGTAAAAACAACAAAAGAAGATCGCATCGACTGTCGTAGGCTACAGTGAATCTCGTGGAAAAAGTGAAAAGTATTTCATATTGCAAGTGACCGTACGTTGTGTGTGTGTGTGCGTTTACAACGATGTCCTCGTCCGAAGACGGATCCGATGGACCTTTTCATGGCGAAGGTGACGAATACGACGAAGAATACCTCGATGATTCCGACGATTATATCGACGAATACGACGACGATGATTCGATTGACATTATGGTATTGATAAATAAACGTGAAAAGGTCGATTGGACGGACGAAGTAGAGCGAAAAATATTTCTCATCGAAGCTTATCCCTTGATCGAAGATTGGCAGGGCCGATATCCAAAACTTCGATACATTTTCGAGCAAGAAGAAATCGATTGGATTCTCATGGAAGCTGTCAAGTCCGAACATGTCAATGGAGGAGTAATCATCGACTTTATACACAAGACCGGCTACAGGGACAAGCCCAAAGTCGATAAAGACGGCAAACCGCTGTTGCGTCAAAGGACTCCATTGCATCTAGCGGCTTCGTACGACGACTACGACGATGACTGCATTTATCTGCTTTTTGAAATTTTCAACAGGTACGACGTTAACTACGTCGACGAAAATGGCTTGACACATTTTCACATAGCCTGCCAGTTTGGTCTAAGTGAGGTTGTCGAAAAATTTCTCGAGCTCGGACAGGATCCCAATTGCCTCGAGCAAATAGCAACCGTCAGCCCACCACTGCACTTGGCTCTGGAGCGAGATCAAGGTCGGGTGTTCGACTTACTGCTGAGAAGTGGCGCCAATCCTAATTTGGCTGATAAGGACGGATTTACACCTTTGCACGTTATTTGCTCGAGCATATGGGACAATCAAGTGGTGGAGACATTCTTCAAGATAACTGACGACATTCAGCAGACGGTGCAGATCGATGCCAGGGACAAACGCGGCGACACGCCATTGCAATTGGCCCTGGCTCGCGGACACAAAAAAGTGACACGATTTCTACTGAGCAGAGGCGCGGACCCTAATTCAGCCAACGAGGAGGGACTGACTGCTTTGCACACAGTTTGCAAAAGAGACGAAGATGACGACTTGGTGGAGATATTCTTTGAAATTGATGAAGACGAAGAAAAACACCTAATGGTGCAGATTGATGCTGTGGACAAGTTGGGCCGGACACCGCTTCAATGGGCCGCGTTGAAAATTTTGCCACGTGTGGTCGATGTGCTCTTAAATCATGACGCTGATCTATCGGGTTTCGTTTTCCCGACTGAGAGTGATCTCGCCGGAAATTTTGCAGAGTCGCGTTACATTGGTAATTTTGAATTAATACAAGCAACTGGCCTGTTGGCCGTCGCCGAGCTTCTTGAAAATAGAGGATACAAACTGGATTTAAGTGACGCCCTAACGATCATGAAATTATTCACCAAGTACTCGTTGTTTGAGAAGTCGAAGAATCTTGAAATGCATTGGTATGCCGATAAAAAATTCGCGACGGTAGCGAAAGAGATAATGATAATTCCAAACCTTTCGATGTACCATCTAATTGCGCTGCGACCTGAAGAGGCGGAAAAACGACTCACATTTATGAATTACTTAGAGTTTTGGCGCTCGAGCAGATTGTTTCAACTTTCCAAAGAGTATCAACAGGTTTGTGATGCGCATTTGTGCGAAAAGTTATCAAAAAGATTTTGCCGACGATGGGCACGGGATTCTTTTTTGAAACTGATCCGCTACCGACTGCCAATTCTCTGCTGTGACATGATTATCAAGAATCTGATAAACGAAGATTTATTGCGTATTTGTTTGGCGGGTGCAGACCAAAACCCTGAAGACAGTAACGAAAATTCAACAAAAAACATAATAAAAAGTAATGATAAAAGACCTGTTAGAACTAAAAAAGCTCCAAAAAAGCTACAAGATTATGTACAATGAAGATCACAAAGGTTTCTTTTATTCTTGTAATGGTACTCATGTCTACAGTATTTTTAATTGTTTGGTATTGTTAAATGTAGTTGGTTTTTCATATAATGTTAATGAATAAATTTAAAAAAAATATTGAAAAAAAAATTTCAAGTTTTTTATTTATTCGCACCCGATCGTTCGAAGTAAAATATCCCAAATTGTGTATGCATTTTTGTTGTTCAACCCTTAGTATAAATATAAAAGAGATATAAAGAAATTTCATTGCAACTAAAGTTGTTCTTGCAGCTACATATTGAATTTAAAAATAACTAGTATAAAAATACTTTCAAATTGAATTTATTTGGTATAATTTAAAAATAAGAAGTCTTCAAAAATATCTAAGTACTTAATTTTTATATGGCAATCTTGGCTCCTTCGACGTAAATCAAATTTTGACAGTATCTCGTCTTGATAAATAAATCATAAAATACATAAAATAGGTATGATAAACTTGATTCTTCGAGCATAAAGTTCGAGCTTCTCGCATCTTGATACCTTCCGTGATGAAGCTCGTTTTTATTTTTTACGGGCCAAGTATAGCAATTTTTTACAGTTATCCTATAGCACGCGCGCACGAGAAAAAATCGTGACAAAAAAACGTCTGCCTGAAATAATGAAAGCGCGACGAGTGCCGTCTAGATATATATAGGACTCGCGCGCATTCACGACTCTTCGCGCGCGAGTAGAAATTCTCGAGAGTATAATTTCGCTTTTATGGCGTCAGTCGCAGTGGCAGCGGTCAGCGATGCGCGAGTTAGATCGTAATCGATTTGACACGTGAAATAAAAAAAAAATGAGCGATACATATGCGTTTTGTTTGCTCGAGTTGATGTGCGCATACGTGTATGTAGTATACGTCCATGCTCGATAAAACTCGGGGTATATAGTAATAACCTCTTTTGATGCAACGCCTGGCACGTATAAAATGCTCAACTCCGAAACATTTTGCAGGAATCGCGAAATCAATTGAGTAACTTTAGTCGGCGGTTAATTAATCGTCGCTGTGAATTGCGCCAAACCCTTGAAAATTTGAGCAACTACTCGTGTATATAATGCTGCAATTCTTAACATACATATGGCTAACAAAGAATATCGTTGAAAATGTAATAACTGAAGCAGAAGCGGGTCAGTTTTTTTCCCCTATCATACGCAAGCTCGTAAAAAGTAAAGTATACACTTGCGCAGACATCTTTTTCGGTAATACGCAGTCAGTCAATAAAAAAAATTCAGTCGTGCCAGTATTTTCATTTTACTATCGTGAGCATATCTCGAATCTGAATACGCGCGTGTTTTCTTCCGGTACCATATTTGAAAACTATTCCTTTTTTTTTTCATTTAATATCGTTGTAATATGTACTTTATGCGATCGTGGAATTCATATACAATATTTCCTATTTCTCGTATATAACACGATCCTATCATCTTTTTTATTTTACAATTTTTCGTCGAATATGCCCGTTATATTTTTAAAATGTACAATGTACATCCGTATTATCGTTCAGCTCTCATTTTAAATTCATACGATGAAAATTTTATAATTTGATTGGTATTGGATATCAAAGTTTGAAAAAACCAACGAGGCAATTAATGCAGCGATTTTAATCGAATTTTTTCATCAATTTTTCAACGTTGTATAAATTGTTCTATATGTGTTATATACCCAACGTCAAAGAGCTTGCCATTTTTTTTTCTGAATACTCTCGACAGTATGTAATTACAACGGCCATCGATAATAGAACAAAGTCTCTGTTTTGTAAAATCGAGCTTGGCGTATACGAGGCGAGATTATAAACCAACGCCAAAATTATAAAAGCGAAACGTTGAATATTTAAGCCAGCGAGCAAATGCGGATTAGCAGTTCAGTGGCATTTAGCGAAGTAATTCCAAATATCTATCGCCGTATTATATATCTTCTATAAATAGCAAAACCCTCGAGTATTCGTTCTGACCTATGTATACTACATCTCGATTGATCCTCAATATGTAAGCATATTTGATCTCGAGAGCAGAGAGTCTGGACGTTTTTTCTTATTATTATGTTTGCACGACTTCTGACGTTTTTTCATGTACACAAAATACACACACAGCGGATCTTGTGACGCCAGCGCACACGTGAGCTTTTCACGAACGCGTGTGCATCGCTTCTTTTTTTTTTCATCTTCTTCTCGCGTTGGTTCGTCGCGGCGGCGGCAACATCGATTAGCGTCGCGTCGCGTGTCTTTTACTGTGTTTTTTAGCTCCCTCGAGTTCTCTCTCTCTCGTCGTCATTAAGGTGTTGGTTTATAGATGAGTCCGTGATGCGCGCACAGGTATACATATAGGTATATACATGCGGCTCTCGGTATACGTACAAAAGCATTTCTATTTTTAATTATTCTCTCTATCTAGCGCCCGCCTCTAATGACCACCTTTTAGGTAAACGAGCTTTATATAGAGCAATAGCAAAATTGCTCGGCGAGAGAGAGAGATTCGCGCGTGTTGATTTTGGCTTGTTTCGGCGCGCCGCTCTTCGTTTGATCGTTTATTATATTTATTTATTTGCTCTATCCCCGTGGACTAGTGCGATTAATGCGGATGCAATAGGCCGCTTTCGCGAGTGCGCAAAACTATATTCGTTGGATTGTATTGTTTCTAAAATTAGCCGAGTGTATATATACGCGTACGTTTCCTTTTTTATTTCCGTCAATACAAAAATACAAAAGCTAAAAAAAAGTAGCGACCGCGCGCGAGCGTGCGAATGAACTCTCGAGGTGGCAAATGTCACGAAAACATTTTGACGACTCGACGTCAATCGACACACATGCGCGGCTGGAAAGTTCAACAATCATGAGAATCGAATTGCAATTCGCGCGAGAAAAACTAAACCGGTCCATTAGCGAAACACGTATATACAGAGTATTTCGACGTTTTTCAACGAGCTTGTAATTGAAAAGCAGTCAATTAACTGCAGTGAATTTTTTCTCTCGTTTCTTCTACACACGTGCAGATGGGTAAAGAGCGTCGGGGAAAAAAGAGGGAAAAAATGATGAGCTTTTCTGTAAGTGTAAGCTCGATATATATACGTACTGCACAATCAAGCTGGCGAAAGAGCTTCGAGGTCCATCGAAATTGTTCCCCCGGCAAACACGTATCCACTACTGTGCGCAGCTCTGAAAGCGGTAGCTCGTCAGTAGCAGCGATGCACGGAAGCGATGCAGTAGCTGCTCTCTCACCCAATTCTCGACGGAAACTCGTCAACTCCTCTTCGTTTTCGGCTGCAGAGAGTATAGTTATATATACGTACGAGGACTACACACACACGGGTTTCTGCCGTGTATAATAGAAGCATCAGCGGCGGCAGCAGCAGCAGTGGCGTCAACACACACGCGAAATATCGCACGGTACTGCCATAGACGACACAGCGCGTGTATATATAATAATAATAATAATACGTTAGATACTATTCAGACACTATTATAAACTTTTAATTGACTTTTGCGTGCGCGCACACACGGCGCGAGCTGCTGCTGCACACGCTTCCATGCAAAACACGAGTATATTATACAGAGTTCCATAAAACCCGCGGACCAGGGCCGAAGCGCACAATATTTCAATTTTTTTTTCTCTTCTTCGTTTCTTTCTTCTCTCGTATTATATTAACTTTTTTCTATTCGGTTCACACCGGATTCACCTCTTTTTTTCACTCGTGCGTTTTTGGGGCTCACAATATATCCTATCCGCGCGTCAAAACCTGTTAATAAATCGTTGCTCAACGTTGTTAATTCGTCGCACGCTATATGTGCTATTTAGGCTTTGGCTATCGATAACTGTCGATGCGCGCATATATACATATATTTCGCTGAATCATTCGAACTCGACGGGCGTTAATCATGCCGCTTATATAAATTATAATCATTGCGAAACTATAATGCATTCATTGTGCGCTCGATGATAAAAGTTAATCCTGAATTTTCCGCGATCCTCGGCATTATTATAATTTATCTGTCTGGCTGCGCTGCGCGCCGGAATTTGCATGCTATTCAATATTATAGTGCAGCAGCACTACGACGACGACGATTTCGTAAAAGCGATTCTTATTTTTTTCCATCGCGCTATACGTGCATATACATTTCCGAGCGCAAGGGGAATGGTGTATATAATATGATAAGACGCTAGGCGCGTGCATACGCGCGCGAAGAAAGCCGCCTCGTGCCGACGCGCCAAATGAAATACTCGTACTTCTTTTGTATGCATGCGACGAGATATCAAATGGATTTTTTACTTTTTTTTTATTTTTTTATTTATTCGAATGGAGAAATGTCTCCGAGTTCGTTGTACCACGATGTATACGCGAAAAAAAAATTACGATCGATGCTTATTCAGAGAAATTCTAATGCGGTATTTTAAAATAAAACATAGGTATGTATACAATTTATTTTTAGTCTTGCTCGTCTCGTGTATATGATACGTTATTATACGTACACAGTCGATTTTATAAGCAAACGTCGAAAAAATTTTCATAGAACACGTAAGATACTCCGCATAGAAAAACCCCGGATCGTCTCTCAAGAATTTGAGTAATTACAAAAGCTGCGTGTCAATACTTTTTTGCTTAGCACAAGGTAGACGTGGAAAAAATGCCAACTCGTATACTGTCAACGTTCAACCGTTGACTGGCGATGCGCATGCTAATTAATATCATTCGCGAGAGACTATCGACTATCGCCTTTGATTTCCGTGAATAACAAAAAAGTTTTTTCTTCATCATTGTTATATGCTAGCTGTGCAAGCATTTTCACAATGGAGGAAAAAAAAAGAGGGTATTAACTAACGTACATTACAAAATTTGATTGGCATATTTTTACTTTTAATAAAACACGAAAGCCACTCTACAATCGAATAGCAATCATTTTGTTAATTTTTGATTTCACGCTCGGGAGCGCGAACTCGCGTTCACATGAAAATTCTGAAATCGCTGTAAACGCAAATTCAGCTGATCGGGCGCGCGCGCGCGGGTATCGAGCTTTTTCAATATCCCCGCGCCTCGCGCGTGTTGTAATTAATACACGTTCGCGAAAATTCATAACGTATAATGAATACGCGCATCGGTCCTCGTCATCGATAGCCAAAGCGCAGAAACGCAGCAGTGCAACAATCACGTTATTTTTGTATTTTCACCTTTCGTGTATGTTAATTAAATTTTTGACCCGCGCACATGGGTGTAAAAGGAAAAACAGCCGCACACGCGTAGGGGTATAAGCACGTGTGCTTACGACGATGCAAATTCATACATTATCATGATCTCTGCACAGGTACATATGACACAAGCACAACAGCGTGTATTATTATAAGGAAGCACACACGCGGAGGGGCTGTTTTTTTTTACGACGAAAATTTCACCCGCGACTGGATACAGCTAGATAATGGGAGATGGTACGCGCGTACAGTCGTAGCGGAGGCGCGCCACAACCGACTGACTCCGTCTCTGGCTACTTCTGATACCGCTACCACTGGCACACAATGCCTGTGTCGGAGGTATATGTATATATACGCACGGTCTGTGTCTGCCCCGCGCTCGCGCGCTGCTCTACTCTATGCCACTATTATATGTATACGTGCGGGGCTGCTGAGCGCCCGACTCGCCAGCGGCGTGTGCCCCGGCAGCCAGAGAGCGAGAGCTTTGCCTGTATGCCTGCCTGCCTGCCTGCCTGGCATGGCTCGGCTGCGAAGCGCCTGCGTGGATGATGCATCCGTAGTAGTACACCGCAGAGCAGTAGCAGTATAAGCTTGCGAGGGAAGCAGCAGAGAGAGAGCCGAAAGCTGAGCTTTTCTGGTGTTGCTCGGCGTCGTTATTACTATACATATTCTATGTGCTGCTGCTGCTGCTGCTGCTGCTACTGCTGCAGTAGTTTAAGCTCGTTCAAATATATATGTGTGTGGATCGGCGTGGAATATAAGGCGAGCTTGCACACGACGAAGATGGGGTAGTAGAGATATAGAGAGAGAGGAAATTTCGTCGATCACGGAGATTTGAATATTCACGATAAATCAGCTCTCTCTCTCTCTCTCTCTCTCTCTCTCTCTCTCTCTCTCTCTCTCTCTCTCGCTGCCGCCGATGTCTTTAATTCGATTGCTCGACGACGAGCGGCTCAATAACGATGCATATTGCAGCCGAGCTTGAATAGCCGAGTGTGTGTCAATATATATAAGCTTCATTGGCTCTCGATCGTTTGGAGCGAGCTGTCGCCGATTAAAATGCCCTTGCATAAAACACACACGAATGATTAAGTCATTTCGCGAAGATTAATTCATCGTTATTCGTTTCAGCATAAAGTCAATTTTTTCTTTACCAAATAAGAGCGTATCAATTGTGATAGAATTATCATTAAGGATGACGAAACATTTCTTAATTTTACGCGCGCGTGCCTTTTATTTTCATTTGTTGTCGATCGTTCATCTGTCGTTTGAAAAGTATGAATTCAACTTCGATTGCTATAAGCTCTCATCGATGTTATGAAATTACCATTATTTACGTACATCGAGTACCTTTCTCTATTCCCACTACTACTGTCAAACCCGTATATCTTGAGAGCAGGGCTCGACGATACATTTTTCCAAGTTTCAAGACAGTGTCTGCGTAACTTGGCTCACGAAATCAGCGAATCGTGCCAATATTATGGCAAAAATCGCCAACGATCTACGATTTACAATTTTCAATCTGTAATGGTGTCTTAAAGTTCGAATCCTCCGAAGCGAAGTTTTCTCGTACGTTAAACAAAAAAAAAAAAAAAAAAAANTCGACCGTGCGTTGTTTTGGAAAACCAATTAGGATTTTTAATTTACTTGTTTCAGAATAAAAAAAAAAAAAAATAGAAAAGTCAAGAAAAACGTGGGGATCACACGCTAAAATTTTAATTTGATTCTTTGACTCCATACAAATAAAACATAAACAGTACTGTGAAAGTAGAACATAGTCGAGATCATTACAAGTAAACAAATTCGAAACAAGTGAAATTCGACTTTTATACCATTGACTGAAAACGCCAGTGAAATTTGATTAACAGAGGCTCGGAGCAGAAGCGTTTGATAGAAAAAAAAGTGCGGACGAAAAAACATACAGCCATGTATTCGCCCGAAGCCTCTCAGTACGATCACGCGCGATCGCCGCCGAATTATCCGTACGGCAACGAAGCGTTGCAGTGCGAGTTTTCACCCCCATATAGTGGTGACGAATCATCTCCGCCTTCGTATCTTTACTCTCCTGAATGCGGAAACAAAGACCTGGATTACAATCAATTGATTTGTGAAGAAAATTTTCTCGACTCGAATTACGACGCCCTCATGCCGCTCGAATCCGCCAAGAGTACAATAGACGAAAATGCCGAGGAACAAATTACAAATTTCTTGCTGTCCGGTTACAGTCCGCTCACGCCGCCTGCTTCGGTTGGATCGCCGCCATCTGCTGAACTAGACTCGATTTTCGATAATCCCGAGCAACAAATAGAAGAAGCTGACGCAATTATAGATAATCTATTGAACTTACGTAAATCCAGTGGCGAGGAAGTTGGTGAAAATTTCGATCGATTTGTTACGGATCAAAGTCAATTTGGCATTGACAATGAAAATTTACACGATCTGCAATTTAATCAGAACGAAATTGATTGCATTATGGAATCGGCATCGTTATCCGAGCCCCAGTCAGAGCCGAACTTAGGTGGCAAAGTTGACGACTTGGACGATCTCGTTAAAAATGTAATATATCATTTGGACGGCGAGTATGAAGAATACGTCAAAAATAACGGACAGGCGTTGACGGTCCAGCAAGAGACCAAATACGAAAATGACAGTCCGATTCATGCGCAAGGTCTGAATCCTTTACATTGGTTTTCTGATGTGACCGAGATGGAAACTCAGGATAATTTGGATTTTTCGATGGATCAATCGAGTTTTAACCAGACATCGGAATTCCAAGTAAATTACGAGAATTATGCCCAGAACGGAGTAGTTGAACAAACAATTACTGGCCAAAACGTTGGAGCGAACTATGAAGATCAATCGGCTCTAAATTACAATTCTCCAATGCCGACACAAGATTATGAGCATGATATGCTAGCAAAAGCAGGAGCCGAGTATGATACCCAGAATAATACGAGTAATTGGACTTCTTCTGGGCATCAATCGAATTTCAATCAGAATGCTGAATTTCAAGCAAATTATGCTCAAGATCGAGTAACTAATCCGATGTTTCAACAAAATTTTGACCATCAAAACGTTTATCAAAAAGTTGAATCGAACTATAACAATCAAGCAGTTCACGTTTCAAATTTTCAGATTTTGCCTCAAAATTGTGTGAATACCATAACATCGAATTCAACATCAGTGAACGATGAGCACGAGAATTTGGATCTCTATCATAATGTAATGACTGACCAAAATATCGGGCAAAATGTTAACGATCAAGCAGGTTACTTTATTAATTCTTCGATTCCAAAGCCAAATCAGATGATTGACTCGACTACTGCCCTTAATGCAACCAACGGTCAAATGAATGCACCACAGCATAATCAAAATCAAACGAGCATTGTTCATAGTTCTCCAATTCTAACTCAACAGCAAATTGTCGATAAAAATATTTCTTTCAATCCAGAAAATAATGAAATAATTGTACCGAATCACCATCAAAATCAAATAGCTAATGTTAATAATTCTCAGATTCCAACACAAAACCATACGATCAACACAAATTCAACTTTCAATCCGACAAATAATCAAATAGTTGAACCAAATAGCGATAATGATTCTCAGATTCCAACACAAAATCAAATAATCAACTCAAATACAGCAATCAATCAAGTTGCTTTACCGCACCACCAACCAACAGGCCATCAAGCGATCGAACTCGATGATGCACCAAATCCAAGCGACAATTCGATTCACGAAACAAACAACAATACCGATCTTCCAGTGTTCGTGAGCGAGTACAACGATATCTTGGAGAATTTGGATCATTCGAGCCTCGAAGGTGCCGACGCTCAAGCGATCGAGAGGAATCTCTTGAAAATCGTCGCGACCGAGACACCACCTCCGGAGGCGATCAATAAAGCCGAGAAAAAAGATCGGGTTCGAACGAAGTCATCCGGTCAAATGACTTCGACCAAGCATCGTCTAACGACCGAGCAACGAGCTCGATTGCTCGGATTCATGGGCACGGTACATCATCGAGCCTCACCAACGGACGTTGCTGAGCACGAGGTAATAAGTCAGAAAATAGCCCGATTCGGATTTCGCACGCTGGTTCAAATGCCGGTTAATGTTCGATCGATCCTCGAACGTCGAGACAATCTGATGTACAATCCAGCAGTGGGTAAAGCGCGAATTACAACGATGAAACAAACCACGAGCAAGGCCACGAGCTCACCTTACAACAGAAACGTTTCGTACAATGGCGTGCGATCTCAGATTGAATTGTACTCGAAAAATCCACCGATAACAGCCGCACAAGAAATAGTCAACCCAAACGTCGTTATGGCAGTGCAAGAGTATAGGAAAATGGTACAGGTCGCGAGGTGATTTTCATTCTTATTTTCGGATCATTGCTACACGCGTGCATTTCGAATTGTCAGATTTAAATCCAACAATATCTGTATAATCTGTACAGATTGAGATATTTTACTTGGTAACAAGTAGTTTGTATTTTACAATTTTACGGCTTGATAATTGTATTAGAAACTTGTGAAGCGCATAAGGAAAATTTTTATGTAGTTGCAAAAAAAGGATAGTAATATAAATTTTTGCAAATAAAAATATACATCATTTCAATTTTAAACGTGTAATTAATTATTCATTCAATTTTTTCCGATACAATTAGTTCACTTTTTTTCATCTTTTTTCAGTAAAAAATGTTGCTTGGGAAATCATATTCAACTCTGACAAAGATTTATTACATTTGTTTGGTTGATTACTACTTAAATATAAAATAAAAGAAACACTTATAATTAAATACTTAAAGAGCAGTAAATAATCAATAAACACTGCATAAAAAATCAACTTACATGTATTTCATGTGCATAACATTTAAGGTTGATAAGTTAACAGTTTACAAGATAAAAATTGAAGTGACCATTTTCGAAATTGATGGTTCTAAACATCTAAATAAATTATACGTCTGAAGATCGATGTAAAATAAAAATTGTTTTATGATCTTGCAGAAAATAAAAAATACTATCACTTATATTAAGTTCATTTTCAAGTAATATATAAAAAAGTCTTAAGTATTATGATTTATCAAAAATAGATCCTGTACATGATTCAGTAGATAAGATTTACATTTGGTATTAATTTTCTTGTTTTTCTTAGGTTTTCAAAAATTTCACAGTATGAACTTTTTGCTCAGTTTTAAAATGCAAGGTTTAGAAGGATTTTTTTTACATTTGTAATATGCACATAGTAAGTTTGCCAGCAACTCAAACATTATGAATAACATGGTATTAAAAATTACTATCAAGAAGTATATAATAGAGGTAACATTGTAAATAAT
This sequence comes from Trichogramma pretiosum, assembly GCF_000599845.2. Taxonomy (NCBI): domain Eukaryota; kingdom Metazoa; phylum Arthropoda; class Insecta; order Hymenoptera; family Trichogrammatidae; genus Trichogramma; species Trichogramma pretiosum. The sequence continues at coordinate 643,624 of NW_019641632.1, read as the reverse complement.
TATAGTCAGATATTTTTTTAGGTAAAATAAAAAATCAATCTTCTGCCTCTTGTGTTGAATTATCCAAATCATTTTTGCCTGAATAAGTTTCTGGTATTTCAAGGATAATGCTGGCTCTAGTCATTTTTGATCCAAAATGACCTGCCCAAAATTGACTGTCTTGTCCACCATGATTGAAAACTATCTTTCTTAATCCTGGTCCATAATCTTTGAATACATGCTCAAACTAAAATAATTATTTAATTATTAATTATATGAAATACAATTATAATTTAACACAGAAAAATTCATCTAATAAAAAACATCATTGATACCTTGAACCATTTATTTTGTTTTTCGTGCCATAAGGTATCTTTAAATTTTTTTTTTGCCTTAACTATGCTGACATCAAATATGTTTTCATCCTCTAGTAATTCAATTGAATTGTAATAAACAGCTTTACAATCCCATCTACACCCATACCACTCTCTTATCTGTAAGAATATCATTCTGTGAAAATATTCTAATAATAAAGTAATCAACAATTATAGTTACATCAATTTTACCTTAATCACAGGTTGAATATTATCCAAAAGATATTCTGTACATCCCTCCTTGATCAAATCTATCTCTTGACTAGCCCAACAAGGACCATAGGAAGTGACAAAACATGAATCCTCTGTTAAAACATTCAAGTCAGTTGGAAGTGGTGGTATACCAGTCGGTGGAGATTCTGTAGTCCATCGATCACCACCATTTGACAATATTTTCCAGTGACGAAATCCATTATTACCACATGGGTTTTTAATTAAATTTCTTTTTAAAGGCCTTTGTTTGCATATCTTATAATACATAATCCAAGATGCTTCTTCATCATGAGGAAGTGCTTGTCTTAATTTTTGTTCTGCTTTTTTTCGCCACACATAACTTTGTATAAGGCTTTTCCATGTTCTGCAAACTTGTTGACACGCCACTAAAGACTCAATGTCCAAATAGGTAAATATATCAGACACAAGTTCTTGGGGAATGTAATGCTCGAAGTTAAAAACCAGTCCGTTTTCACCATTTTCACCATTTTCACCCACAGTTTCACGAATTTCCGTTTTCATGACACTTCCCATGGCACTTGAAATATTTGCACGCGAAATTGTCGCGTATAAACGCAATTCTTTTCAGGTGGTCTGTATGAGACTATGATACAATGACAAGTCGAGACATGCGCCGCAGAACTAACCCAGTTATGAAATCAGCTGACGCTTTTATAGAGCTATATTCAAGACCGGTGCCGCAATGTTTGAGCGTGTACAGACGAGCAATAGTAATGTATGACTCATTGATCGTGCGTATTTTCCCATTAAATTTATTTTACCTCACAGCCGTACCAAATGGTCTACGAGCTTGTAGATGTCCATCACTTCTTACTATAGTTGTAAAAAACTTTTTAAAAATGTTATTTTATCCTTTCTATTCTTCCACGAATACGGTGTAAAGTAACATGTGCACATCACATGATCATTTTTCAATTGTTAGAGAAAATTAATAATAAACAACTCTCACATTTTTCAAAAAAATTTTTAATAAATCTAATAATCTAATAATAAATATATAGTCTCTTTGTCTCTTAACATTTTTAAAATAAACTTTACACTTGAAAAGTGCCATCATAGCTTAATTACAAATAGTATACATATTTACAATACTCTAGTTTCTGGCATTTTCATAGTTTGATTTATACCATTCAACCGTTTCTTTAATAGCTTGATGAAAAGGTGTGAACTGAAATTCTGGCAATAGTTTTCTAAGCTTAGTATTACTAGCAGTTTTTTTGTATTGACCATCTGCAGCTGAGCTGTCAAATTCTATTCTGCCTTTGAAGTCAAAAGCTTTAACTAGCTCTTCTGCAACTTCAGCTATTGTTACTTCACTTGATTCATCGACTAAAATTTATTTAATATTAAAATATACTCTTAATTGAATTTAAATTACTTGTAAGTAAAAAAATTAAAATACCTGACAATATAATTGGTTCAACAGACTCATAGCCTCTTAACACCCATACTATAAGTTTAGCCAAATCTAAACTGTATATAAATTGTCGTAAAGGTTTTCCGGATCCAAGCACAGTGAAAACTTTATCTTCTGTGTTACCTGTAAAATATTTAAAATAATTAATGCTTGAATTTTTTCCTGAGTCTGAGAGACTTAAGAAAGGCATTAAGTTGTATACCAGTCTTAATAATATCATATAATCTTCTCATCAATCCAGGAATAACATGACTGTGAGTTGGTTTGAAATTATCATGTGGTCCAAATACATTGCATGGAATGATACTAGTATAAATTCTGCCATGTTGATCAAAATATGCTCTATTTTGCACGTCAATCATTCTCTTGGCAAAAGAATACCCATAATTAGACGTATGAGGAAATCCTAAATGAATCTACAAAAAAATTCATTTTTTAAAATTATATTCAATTTTTTTTTAACTCACAAGTAATGCTATAGAGATACCATTGATTCATCAATTGGATATGTTATTTTATCTGGAAATATACACGTTGAAAGACATGAGATGACTTTAACAACATTATTTAGATGTGCTGTATGAAGTACATTATCATTTATTTGCATGTTGATTCTCTAAAAATTAAAATTAAATTAATTATTCGAATTCATTGTCACATATTCAAAAAATTACATACAAAAAAGTTCAAATTGTTGGCCATATTGTGAAACAGGCCTCCAACCATTGCTGCAAGATGTATAACATGGGTTGGCCTATGCTCTTTGAATAATTTTTCTGTGTCTGATTTCGAGCTGCCAATAAACAATCTGAATAAGTTAACTGTTCTATGTCATATAGTAGTCTCGACTTTTTACCTTAAATCTGCATCTTTTGATCCCACGAAAATCCATTTTTCATCCGAGCGTTTATCATTTTCGATCACCGTTTGAATGGCCTTTCCTACCAAACCAGTACCACCCGTGACGAGAATTACTTTTTGCTCTTCTGCCATTATTTATGTGAAATCTATTATAAAATAGCCAGTATCTAATCTCTACGAAAAAAATGAGCATAGAAGAATCACACCTTCAAAAACAAATATATAACCTCTTAATAAAAAGGTTCAAATGCAAGACAGCACTAAAACGTCAGCGATTCAAGAATCGCAACACAATGTCCAGCATGCAGATGACAGATCGATGAATTTTGCATTGAGAGTGGACAAATTTCACGTCCATTTTATTAAAAAAATTATTGTAAATTAGAATACAAGCATTTTAAAATTTTACATTCAGTATTTATTGTGCATAAACACTAAAAGCTTTTGTAAATAATTGTAAGTAATTAATCCTGAATTTAAATAAAAAATCATAGGCCCCCGGGGCAAAATAAATAAGAGTATCTGGTGGTGCCGGTGGGGGCGTGCAACACACTAGCACTAGGCGAGGTTAGGAAAAATGCCGGCAAAACAATACACAAAAGTACTGTCAACTGTCAACACCGTAAAACTTAAGTACTTCCATTTTTCATTATGGGAAATGATTGTGAAATTTTCAGAATAAACAAGCAATTATGCGATTTTTCGAAGGATGGTAGATTTTTCGCCTTAGCTCATCATGATAAATTAATCATCAAAAATGCCACTACTCTTGATATTTGTCTGACTTTTGATTTCAAATATACCATCGAGGGTTTCGAATGGTCTCCAAGAAGTGATTATGTGCTTTGCTACAATATCAAAGATTGTTACGTGCAAATATTCTCCATTTATTACCCCGATTGGGAATTCAAACTAACTGAAGGTAGTTCAGGCTTGGAGAATGTTATATGGGCACCGGACAACAAACATATTATTACTGTGTCTAACTTTAAAATTCAAATTTCCATTTGGTGTTTAGAAAGTCACAGTGTTACTTACATACAAAATTTAAAGTCCAGTGTTTCTAATGGTATTCAATTCAGTCCAAATGGAAAGTATTTAGCACTCATCGTTAATGGTCAAGGTCATGATGATGTTGATGTGTACAGAACTAAAGATTGGCTGCTCAGCAGAAAATTAATATGCAAAGGGCTTAGTTCTGTAGATGGTTTTGCTTGGTCACCCAGTAGTGAGCTTGTAAGCATATGGTGCAAAATTAGTGGACTTGCCAAACTCATAATTTATTCCATTGCTAATGAGAATTATGAGGGTATTTTTCAACCTCTTGATAATGTGTACAATTCAACTTTAGATGAATTATCAAAAAAAAAGTTTAACGAAGAATTGAGAGGATTAGAGACTGTTAACTGGATGCCAAATGGACAATTTCTTGCTGTGTCTGGTCACAATGAAACAGTTATTCTTCTTAGTTATATTACTTGGAAACCTTTGCTAAACATAAGATTGAAACCAGTTATTAAAGAGAGTGATTATTTGATAAGAGTTTTCAAGGAAATCATCAAGGTAGATCTCAAAACAACAAGTAATAAAATGTTGAAAGGAAACAATACAATTTTTATTGATAGTGGTAGTCGTTATATTGAAGAAGTAAGTAACCGTCCAGTTAATATTCCAATTGATGAAAATGAAAACTCATTAGGAGTGAGTGCCTATTCGTCTCCAATCAAAATAATGGATATTTTAGAATTTAGTTTTTGTGCTCGATATTTAGCCATAAGGAATAGAAATTATTTACGGACACTGTGGATTTGGGATATAAGAACAAATGCTGTTGACGTATTGATATTAAAAAACATAATTTCTAGTGTAAAATGGAATCCAGTTGATCCTAAATTGATCATTTTTACAGACAGTGCTTGTATGTTTGAATGGAACTCTGATAATACAAACTGCTTAAATACTCCCAAAGGAATGACAATGGTTGACGCTAGGTTTCACCCTTCCGGTAATTCAGCTATCTTATGTGGATATAATCGAGCAGTTATTTATAAATTTGATCAAGAAACTTGAACCATTAGCTCGACGATTATGTATTTACATTCATATGAAAAAAAATTTATGATCAGTTTGGTTTGCAAAATACAATTACAAAAATTTTATTCTTTAATAAATCAAATTAATTTAGTCGATTATTTACAAAAATACTTTTGAGCAATATCACAACAATCTTAAAAAATTCATTTTTCTAATATAAATTCAATACAAGCTCCGGCCATTTTCACACAACCACCTACTAGTGGCCTTTCTTTGAAACCACGGCAAAATTTAATTTTTCTTACACCCTTTCCATAGTTTTTGAATTCATGAGTAAACTGTTGGCAAATAAGATAATTGTAAAATGTGAAACGATGAATCAATTGAACACTTTATTGCATAAGTAAAACATACTTTGTACCATCGTTGCATTTGGTCACTACGAATTACTTTCCTATAATTCAGTAGTTCTATAGCAGTTCGATCTGACCTCTGATCTCTTAACAATTTAATGCAGTTTTCATACATAGCTGTTTCATCTTCAGACATGTACCATTCAGTGAACTGTAAAATGAACCATTTTTAATTTTATTTACAAAATAAATGTTACTACTCAGTGTATATTTCAGTTACCTTTATTGTGGGTTGTAAATAGTCTAGCACATATTCTGTGAATCCTTCATTTTTCAGAAGAATTGTCTGTTCCATGTAACATTTTCTTGAAGATAACAATGTAAAACAATAAGATATATCTTTTTGAGGTCTATCAGCGTAACCAAGATACTCATAAGTCCAATGAGGTTCTATTCCTTCTTCTGTTATATCCCAGTATTTAAAATTTAACTGGCCAGTAGGATTTTTTAGTAGATTTGTATAAAATGGCACATTATTGCATACAAAGAAATAATTGTGCCAGTTGTAATGTTTGTCAAACGAAAATTTTTTCATAACTTTTCTCTCTGCTTTTTTCTTCCATACTGAATTTTTGATCATCTGATTCCATTCTCTACAAACTAACTGACATTTTAATAAAGTTCGAGCCTCAGTATAGAAAAATATATTCATCAAGCATTCTTCTGGAAGAATTGATTTATATGGAAGTAATGGCTCGATTAAAGTTTCATTTTTTTCCATGAGATCAGCAGATTTATCATTTGTATCTACCGCAAAGCTCACTTTTGGTCTTTTTGTCTAAAACGGAATGATAAATTTTATAACTAAATATCATTATGAGATTATTGTAACACTCATTTGAATACAATTTTTTAAAGAAAAAACATCATTCCTTACCACATGTTTGGGCATTTTCAGAAACTTAGTCGAATTCTGACAAAACAAGTGAATTGTTTAATCATAAGTGTCAAGCAATATGCTTGTAAACAAAAAAATGTAAACAACATGCAACGATGCAGTGTCACCGATGAATGTGTTGCGGACGATGGACAACACAAGCGCCGTCGGTAAGTTTCAGTAAGTTCACCTCTCCCCCCCTGTATCTCTCGCTTTCTCTTATTCTTATACATCCTCCCTAGCCAGTGAGCCACCGCTCTTTACTTTGCCTCTACAGCGCATGCTTGATCTCTCTCTCTCTCTCTCTCAAGATGCGCACGCAGCTAAATACGCGTACTGCGACGAGTCCGAGCGGCGAGCCGAGCACATGGTACGTTAGTAGGTGTATGTGTGTCGTGTATGGCTTATATATTATTCTGGTGGTTCTACACGTGCGTGTAAACAACACTTAACAGAACGAGTGCACGTGGTTTCAGTCTGCTTGTGTGAAAATAAAGAGAATTATAATCATCGAAAATTCTACAAATTTTGTTCAAAACAGTGATTTGTTGTTAACGATACTGATAATAAATTTAACCATTAATAATATTTAATTGTAACTGTGAAGAATATTAAAAGTATCAAAACATGGCTCATAAAAAAGTTCAAGTTGAAAGTGTAGCTGAAACATTTCAAGACTGTACTGAAGAAGCAAAGAGTCATTATCAGTATGAACATGTTCTTGAAAAGCAACAAGAACTCGATGATAATGTTGTAACTGATGATGAAACAATTACAGCTTCAACTTGCAAAGAATCACAGAAATGTGCACAATGGAATAAAGAATTTGAAGATTTTTTAGGTGCTGTAAATAAGATAACAGAAGTAAATAGTGAAGGATTGAATATACAGAAAACGGTGGAAGCCTTGATGCATTTAAAAGAAAAATACTGTATTGAATACAAGGTGTTCAGAATAGGAGATCTTGCATGCTCTGTTATTGCATCAAAGTTAGAAGATTATCTTTACCTGTGGAACCCGTTGTGTCAGCCCACCTTACCACTCTCTTTATTTGAAGAATGGAATGAATTTTTAGAAAATGAAGCCCTTTACAATCATAAACTATGTACGACTCTGTTTGATCAACTAGTTTGGGATTCATGGATGCTAACTGTACAAATTGCTATACAAAATTGGATGTGTTACCAACCAGAACGTTTAGTTCATCTGATAAAGCTTTGGAAAAACATATTACCCTCTAGCATATTGGAGAATATTTTAGAAATAATATTTCAAAAATTGAAATCTACGGTAGAAAAAGAATGGAGTCCAGTTACAGATAAATTACCCATACGTACATGGATTTATCCATGGTTACAATTCATGCACAAGAAAATAATTGCTGAAATATATCCAATAATTCATGAAAAGCTTGGAAAAGCTGTTGTATATTGCGAACCCTCAGATACCATCACAGAAGATATCAAAAATTGGTATAGCGAATGGTTCAATATGTGTAATGATAAACAACTTGTTGAGTCTATAGTCAAAGAGCCTCCACTCAAAATAGTATTTTATCACAGTCAAGAAGAAGATACTGAAGGATTGGAAATGTCTTGATTTGAAGAACAAAAAATTTTGTTCATGCCTCTTGCAATATTCAAAACATCATCATTATTCACAGAATATTCAAGCATACATGGATAGCAATTGTACATTTTTGTCACAACCAGTATTAATAACTAAAAAGAAAACAGCTGTGATAGTTGGGTACTGTAAATTGAAAACATTTATAATCATAAAGAAATGTATATTTTTTACTGTAAATAATAGTAGTTTAAATAGCTATCAAATGTAAATTTAAAACTTTTACACCAGAAAATTTGAAAATTTTTATGTATAAAAAAATATAAATTAAAATAAAAACATCAAAACATTTAATAAAGTATTTTTTATTGTGAAATACATTGTCAATTAACATAGAATATAACTACAAATATATTTTGGGTTAAAACTGAAGAACAAGTTGTTATTAATCTTGACACTTTTAGATTATCAGACGTTTTTCTTGTTCCCAACACATGTGGCTATGAGACAGATGCACCAAAACTGTATACAGATTAGGTATAAGTCTTAATCACAGTCAATTAAAATTATTGTATAAAAAATAAGGCTTTAAAATTTTTTGGATAAGATAAAAGTGTTTTCTATTAAACAAGCCTTCTATTGAAAAATTACTTACTAACTATGCATCAGCTATGAAGATTCGATTAAGGTTTTAGTTTATTATAAATTTTTATTATTTATATAGGTAAAGTATGTGTATCATTCAGCTTAATTTGATTGATACATTACATTTCAAGTCCTAAATTTATTTTGTTTAATAAAAACATTTCAAAAATGAAAATTTAAAATTATTCGATCATAGCTAATTCAGAAAGTCTGTTAAATATTTTGGTATTATTTAATATAAAATTTGAAATCAAATTCTGCAATTAGATAAATGTTTTAATTATTATTCAACTATTCGAAAAATTATATATAAATTCTGTGGTCAAAGAAACGAATTTTACTCTTTAAAGCCAATTCATAGTTGTGCCAACCTACCCTGTAACTGATTTTGACGTTTCTATATTTAGGATAATTTAATTCTAACAGTATTATTTTATATGCTTGATTCATCACTAACAATTTAATACACATTTGACATAGGTTCACTATAACTGTAATATATTACTAAATTTATTATGCAATCATTAAAATTATATGTTATTCTTTAAAAATACTTCACTTTGTTTTTCTACAAATTTGTTATTTCCATAAAACCTTCTGTTGATTTTTTAAATTTTATCTTTTACATAATGTACCTTTTTTCTATTTATATAGAAGTGATCTTTTTTTAATTGAAATAATGATGATAATAAAAATAATCATTTTATGTGCATTCTTGATTGATGCATTTTCGGATTCCACTAAATTTGGATATCAAACAAGTGAAAAGATTTTTTGTAATACTATTGTGTAGATAGCATATTATTTTAATAACTTACTTGAAAGTTATTACTTATAAATTTTTAAATTTAGGCAAGGTTCATAATAAAGTTCATTTTTTGAGAAATAAAAATAACATATTTTTTCTATATACATTTAATTTTTTTTTAAATTAAAATCGGCAAGACATTTTTTTTGTAAAAGGTTCTAGGTGCAAATTGACTAATGGCACTTAATATAAAAGAAGGATGCCTCCTCGTTGTAAATAATGTATTTTTGTGCATTATTTTACATATAAAAATATAGTTCGAGACATTCTTTGTAAATTAATTGAAGAGATAGACTTCTGCTTCATTTCTTGAAAATTACATTGATAAAAATGCCTATTTTGTGCTTATTCAAAATGTATTTTTCAAACACATTAAATTCTACCTTTACTAATAAAATTATACTCTTAATTATTCACTTTTAATGACAAAAATACTATTAATCTCACGTAATTTTCTTTAACACAAGGTAATTTTACATCATTCATTTTCAATTTAGATATTTTACTAGAAAATCAGTGCTGCGTATACTATATTGCCAATACATTTATTTATAATCAAGTGAATGTATAAGTATGAGAACTCGAAGTTTGTTTTATGCAAAATTATGGAAGCTCACTAATGTATTTCATTCATTGAAAATGAAGTTTATGAATCAATTTAAAAAATTTTGCAATCTTTTAAAATTTATTGACACGCTGGAACATAATCAGGATTCATCTCACAATATCGATTATTTATACATTACTATTTAAATTATAACTTAAATCAAACTTTAAAACTTTTAATCTCAGTCACATGCACCCACTTCATAAATAAAAATAGTATTATACATGATTTCATTCAATAATTTAAATTTTTTAGAGCCTACATTTTTACATTCATCGAATTTATCTATTTTTTGGTTGGTAAATTAATTAAAGTTAGAAAAATCAGTTTTTAGAGTTATTGATGGCGCAGGTACTCTTAGATGGGCTTTCGTGGTCTCTGACATTTTCTGTTTTTGAGCTTGCTGTTGATGACTCATACGAACTGCATTTTCTAATTTTGTTTTCAACTCAGTCGATTGTGACATGAGAGTTTTGAATTCCTTTAAAGAATAATAGTATTAAAAAACTTTCATAAAAATATCAATTTTTTGCCATTTTATGATTATACCTGAGGATATTTGGGTCCAATTTTATTTAACCATTGGAAGCTATGTTGATGAAGACTTATTTGATACTTGTTCACTTGTTGAAATTGATCGCCTTCGAGTAAGTAGTTGATAAGATTGGGAACTAACAGAGTAAGCATTTGAATTCCTGTAAAAAATTCTTACAATTTAATAAAAGTCTTAAAAGTCAACTGTTGTATAAAAAAATAATTATTAAAAATTTGATTGAAAATTTTCTCGTGGAAATTAAATACAGGGTGCTGATTATTAAAATTGCAAGTACGATCAGACAAAAGCTAACAAAATGTAGAAACCGGTAAACAAGCACAATTATTACAGTAAACTCAAAAAAGTTTCTTAGCCATTGTTCAATATTAAAAATAAACAATGGCTAAATTTAAGTAAAACTTTTACCTTGTATCAAATTTCCTGTTAGCATGAAACATGATTGAATTTATGGATGACGAATTATTGTATGAATTTATAAAAAAAAATATATATATATATGTGACATAAAATTGCATGAAAATTTCTTACTTCGAGAGGGTTCCGCTATAGAAATAAGACATTCAATTGTTGTGATGCATTCCAAAGTAAACTGTAATTCCACCTCATCAGTGAGTTGTTTACTTGCGTCGCTGTACAAAAATTCGACTATTCTTGGAGCTAACGCATGAATGTATGGAGTACTTATGGTGCGTTCTGGATGAAGGAAGATCGTTCGAAGAGTCTGTACACACTTCAGTCTTATCTGAAAATTTTAAGAAAAAATATTTAAAAATGTTCCGATTCGCTTGTATAAATGTCAACTAGTCGATTAAAAACGCACATATATATTATCAGATTGAATAGTTTGTCGGAAATGATTGATGCAAGGAAACAGCAAATTCGGAGCGCTCACTACTTCGGGCAACGCATGAAGAACGAAAACGGCGATTCCCAGCATCATTGCAACCTCGTCCATTTTCGTTTCGTCGTTTCCGGCTTTGGCCAGATCTATTACTTTTGCCAATGCACTTTGTACGAAAGTCGTCCATTGATCTTGACTTCGAGGATCGCGCGAGTATTTGTTTACGGTCAAATTTTTCAAGCAATGCAAGGCCGCGTGAATTGTAGTATCAGCGCCTGTTTTTATTACGCTATTGCTTGATCTGATTGCAGTCTCCCTCATGACACCTGTCGTTAAATAAAGCAGTGTTGGTAAGATGGCCACTGAACCCGCTGGGGAGCAAAGACCCGGAAGCGCTTCCATGACACTCAACGCTGTGGCAATGAGTTTGCCGCTCTCCACCGTCGCTGTGTATCCTCGTTGACTCAGTATAGCCGTAGCTGCTCCGGGAGTTGGATTTAGCGGTGGAATTTGACGAACCAGAAGGCAAAAACAAACTTCCATTATGGCGAAGACGAGTGATTTGCCTGGGAGAAGTTCGCCAGATTCTTCTCCTTCGCCAAGTAAATCTAGTTCTGGAATATCTGCACCATCATCTTCATCGGTTGCGAGTTCTTTCGATTTGGCTTTTTTCTTTTTAGACAAATCTTCCTGATTGGCTTTGACTACTTGCTTTAAAATTTCCATAACCATTATTTGAACGGAATATACTTCTTTTGTTAATAGCAGTCTATGTAGTACATTGCAGAGTTCAATTGGAAGAGATTTATTGGACATTAATACTTTCCTAGCCCAGGCAGAATCGAGTAAGGTATATAATGCTTTCAAACAAGTTTCGATGTTTTGTAAGGATTCGGACGATCGAGTGCTGCACAGAGCTTCCATGCATATTCCAAACAATAAATAAAACCGTTCTTTGTTAGAACCAGTTTTTACAGCCTGATTATTGTTGGTTCCATCGACGGATTTTGTATTCGAACCAGTCGTTTCATTCAGTTCGAAACCTTTCACGTTCAACCACAAAGTTGCCGCGTATAAAATTGGTGCCCAAGAATTGGCGTAATACGGACGGGCAGATTCCATGGTGTCGGTCGTATAGAAGGCTCCACCGTCGTGCGGTAATTGGCTCGAAAATTCTGGAGGGAGCGAGAGCAATGCGTGATCTCGCAAAGCGGCGAGCCAGTGCTGACTCAGACTTGGTAGTTCCGGCTGCACCAAGCTCAGCAAACTTTCATTTTGAAATTCAAAGTCACCGAAATCTTCTTTGCTATCCTCGTTGATCTGCTGATTGTGACGATTGATCAGTTCTCGATTGTTCAACGTCGATCCGTCGTTGATCATGGCGACGATATAGACCTCCGCCCAAGCCTTCAATATTGCCAATCGCTCGAGGGTCGAGAGGCTCTCGTTGTACAGTTGCGGCCGGCTGTGTCCGTTTCGTAACTTTTCGAGCGACGAGACCAGCAGCTGGTGCACCCTGCGCAAATCGTTCAGATCTCTCGCGACCCCGCTACCGATCCAAGCGCTGCAAGCCTCGCAAGCCGCGGCCGTAACGTGCGGAGACGTGTCCGAAGCGAACGCCGGTCTCAGTGCGGCTCCGACTTGAGCTTGAAATTGTTCCAGCAGTAGGTGACCAGGGAATTCAGGCTCGGGAACTTTTGCGAATTTATCGATGATCTCTTGCAGAGTTTTTAAACCTTCCAAGCGAAGAGGATCGCAATCGCTCGTTGCTGCCATGAAAGCCATTCGCACCAAATCGGATAGATGCGACACGAGGTAATCACCTGAAACAAATTTAAATTCGTCAAGAAATTTGCTACTAAACCATTAAAATGGTATTCAGCATTGATAATAAATACCTTTGCCTTTACTATTTTGCATTTCTTTAGCCAGAGTCAAGTCAAAGTGCGCCTGCTTGTCGTTGGCGCAAGCAGTGATTATTCGACGAACGCACTGAGCCGCAAAGACTCTGGTCGGCCAACGCGGCGACACGGTTTGCCGCTGCTTGGTCGACTCGTCGGCGTGAAACTCGGCTTGGTCGTCGTCACCCTCGGTGTCGACGTTCTCGTTGTCGACGACCTGCTCCTCGGCGGTCGCGTTCACCGCGTCGTCCAGCAGACTCGACTCCGTGGCAATGGTCAGTACGTCCTTGCACAAGGACAGCCAAGGAGAAAGATTACTGGCGACTAATATCTGCAGCATACTGGTGAGAGTGTCGTGTATCTCTTTGATGAGCTGGCGATCGGTCTCGGTGTCGAGCATGCTGAACAGTACGCCGGGCAGGCCCGTCTCCGTGATGACCAGGCCCTCGACGACGTTGGTGTCGCGACTCTCGTTCGCCAAGGTCATCGCGTGCTCGCACACCTCTTTCGCTTCTCGCTGGGCCAATTGACGAAGGCACGAGATCGCGGCTTTACGCAGCAGTAGATGATTGCTCGATAAGGTTCGCTGGTCAGTTTAAAATGGATTTAGTGAACATTAATATCAATACGTCTTATCAATAATTTTAAGTATTTTTTGTAACGTACGCATAGAGTAGGAACCAGCGAAGAGAGATTTACGTGGCGCGGAGCAAATAGATGTAACTGCTGCAAACAACCAGTAGCCTCTGCTTGAACCAGTGAATCCTGGTGATCTTGCATTATAGCGCAGGCACATAGAAAAGATGTTCGAGCCACGCATATCGATGAAGTATTGCCTAGAATTTTATTTTATTCTCATTAATTCTCTGTGCAAAATAAATTTGCCTCAATTAAGATTATACCTTTTGAATAAATAAAAAAATACCATACCTTGAAGTTCTGGACCTATGACCGTTATGAGAGCTGACAAAACTTTGCCGATGCATTGATGTACGTCGATATACGAGTGAGGTACATTCAAAAGTAAGTTCAACGTTATAGATAGCGTCACTTCGACGTATCCGCGGAACATGGGACCGTTAGAATCAGCTATGAGCGCCAAAGCGTGCAAGGCCCACACTTGCACTTCGGGAGAGGAGTTATCTTGAGCCAGAGCGAGTAGAATAATAAAGCTTGTGTTGAGATGGTTTTTAGAGCCCATTCCACCGACGTATTTATGAAGACAGCCGAGAGCCAGCGAGTGTCCGGTTCGACTGACGACATCTCGCGCCGATTTCAAACGGTCGAAACTCGTCTGAGCCATTTCCGCGGTAAATTTCGGATCGGAAATCACTTGAGCCATTCGACCAACCGCTTCGCCGGCGGCCCAACGTAAAATGGCATTGCTACTATTTAGCGAACTCTGAAATTCCAAAGGCCATTGTTAGTTTCGAGCAATTCAAAAATTAGAATTAAAAACGTACAATTATGAGATTCGTAGCGGATTTTTTAACGTCATCCTGTCCGAAACTCGTCTTGGTCTCGCTGAGTCCCTTAAAACCGCTGAGAACGGCCGTGAACACGTTCATCTGTATGGCCTCCTGCCTGGCGGACTTGGCGTGCTTAATGCACTCGTTGAAGTGATCCAACATTTGCAAACGGTGTTTGTTGGCCACGCGAGGGAAAATCTGACCGAAGAGAGAGGCGGACATGTCGATGACCGCGACGCCCAGGGGCAGCGGGCCCGGTAGCGACTCGTCCTGAAAAGTTTCATAGCTAAAGCGCCCCGAAACCGACGCTGGATAATCATTTCGGCGATAACTTACTGCTGGAATCGGACGATACAAGCAGCACGAGTTATGCTCCAATGCGCCGGAGCCGGCCGCGCTGTTCGGTTGTAACTGCAAATAAAAACGAGATTATCAATGAAAATTACATGGTCGAAGATACAATGTTTAATAAAAAAATAAACCTATGTGAGATTTAACATGAGTACAATAAATATGGTAATTACAAGTTTGAAAAAAGTAATAAATAAGTAAAAATAACTATGGAAGATGATACAGGAATTAATATAAGTCAATGAAGTAATCATGAATATTCGATTTATATTAACTCAACTAAAAACTACATCTATATAAGAAGCAGAAATTTCAATGTTTTTTAGATTGCAGAGGTAAAAACAATTGCAAATCATACATTTTAACATTGAAAATGATCAAAAGCTTCTACTGTTAAACCACATTACTTACATGCTCCACATCTGCTTTTCTGTTAGGTTCCATCTAAAGGATCATCGAATTTGTATAGTTTACCTCTAGTCTGACTTTTCTCTCATAGATTTTACCGCGTAAAATTCGAAATAATTTTTTTTTGTTCAGAAATGTTTATCATAAAAATGTCTCACCTGATCTTCGATAGTTCGATGATCGGTTTCTTGCAGCCAAGTGCCGAGTATTACAGAATCATTCGCATGACACACAGTCCGAAGCAACGAAGTGGTCGTGTTTCCGGGGCTGTCGGACAGTGTGAATTCTGACACCAACATTCTCAGTAGGTGAGTGTAAGAGCCTTGAAAGATAAACAACGCACGTTATGAATTCCGAACGAAAAATGCAAGCCAAGTTTTTATATAATTAAATGTTTCCAATTACTTTCAAACGTTTGTGGAGGAAGCAGCAGCAAGGTCTCGTACAAGCGAAGTCGCACCATCGCAGCGGGAGCTTTTAATTGTTGCCCGTAGCATTTCAATACGGTCGACAAACTGCAAACGGAATACCAAATCAGATTGCGAGGAAGAAGTGGCTCATTTGAATCGGTGCCAGCGATTAACTTACTTCGTTAACATGGCCAAGGCGGACTCGATGGGCGTCAAGAGTCGCCTCGTGATATCCTCGTTCACCAATTCGGGACAGTGCAGCAAAAAACTGTGCATAGCCGACAGGGCGCCGGAGCGTCCTTCTAAGGTGACCTGCCAAGTGAACGCGTCGCCTCGTGCCTTTTCGCTTTCGAGCTCCTTATTGGATCGCGGGAAGGAATTTCTCCAAAGTAGCAGCATTCTGGGCAAGAGACCCTTTACAACGGCAGTTCCCAGAGTCATGATAGCTCCGATGAGAAGCCATCCCGCGTGAGTTCGATTGAGCGACAAACGACTGTTCTGACTAGCGCTTCTCAATAATTCTTCGGCGGTATTGAATATAATCTGAAAAAATAATTACAGAGTTTGTAAAAAAATTACGTTAAATCATAAATCATCGCTGATGACCCAGTTCGACGCGTACCTTTCCTTTGGTATGCGGTACTCCGAGGGGCGAAAATCTCACGCTGCCCAGAACAGCGGCCAATGCACTGCTGTAACCCGTGATGGCCTCGGGAGACGTCCGAAGTTTTTCCATGTGTTCGACGCACGCATCGATCAGAGGAGTGATTTGACTCGGCACGGCAACGCAGATGCATCGTAGACACCAAGCCGCCGCTAATCTTGCAGCTTGACAGGGATGTACCAGTACAGCCGTTGTTGTTTCAATCAAGTCTGCAAATTTTTATTTAAAGAAAAAGGAGTTATTTTAAATTTTCTCGATCAGTGAGCAATAAAAAAAAGAGTAACAACTTATTGTCGTCTTACTCAGTGATTGATCGTTGAGTAAATTGGAGGCGGTTGTGCCCAGTCCGAGAATGAGATTTCCCATCTCTTGCAGAGCGCAGACAAGCAGATGCTGACTGAACAGGGTCTCCTGATTGAAGTCCTTGGCGTTCTCCGGACTGAAGTCGATAGAGTTCATCTGCTTGAGTATGACGTGGGCGATCTCTTTGCAGGCCGCCGCCTGGGCGCCCTCGCCCAGCAGCTTGCCGATAGTGCCGCGCAGTATGAAGTTGATGCACTTGCGCGAGTAGACGGCGTCGACGTGGGAGCTCGCGGCCTTGGGGTTGGCCACCAGGTCGAGCACGTGCGCCACCCAGGTGCCGATGTTGCGCTCGAGCCACGTGCTGCCCAGCATTTGCACGAATACGACGTACGCCTATATGCGTGAAAACACGATAATCATCGAAGCTTTTCTATGCAGCGACAAAGTAAATAAGAGAGCAGGTGCTTACGTGCGTGACGCCGACTCGTACTTCTCTGTTGACACCCGAGCTACCCTTGATGATTTCACCAGTGCCTTTGAGAAATCCGACACCTCCTCGCAAGAATCCTGACATTAATATATTCAACACCTCCTCCAGCGACGTTTGTTTTGCATTTTTATTTAGCGCAGCTGTGCTCGTCAAAAGCAAAAAACACACAAAAGAGAGAAAGCCATATATTAGAAACATCCACACCGCAGACAAATTTTCAAATGATTTATCGTGTGTAAAAAGCCAAGCTATCGATGTATATTTTACACAGCAATATGAGATGATTCTTACCGGGTGGATTTTGACCTTTCGGCGCGGGCAGTTGCGTCATGGCAACGAGTGTGCCCAATAATTTAGCCACGGAGCATCGCACCTCGTAATTCGATCCCTCGAAGGCACGAAAGCAGAGAGTGGCTACGCTCTCGATTTCCGTCGTGTACAGAAACGGCGCGTGGTGCAGCATTTCAAGTAAGCACTGTGTGTTTTCGCAAAACATTTATGAATCATTAGTAATGGGGTACTTGGATACGTACGTACACGCGCGTGCTAGGCGACGTGATATCGATTTTCTGAGGCAAAAAAAAAAGAAAAGAAAAAAAGAAGAAAAAGAAAAATGTTTCGAGGGAAACAGGTTGTAACGCTCGATGCTTACTTTGGCGGCAGCGCACCTCACAGCCATGACGCGATCGGTCAAGCAGTGCCTGCAGACTTTGTAGATGTCCCTGTGGACGTTCGTCACCGCGGATCCCATACCGGCGCATACCTGCAGCAGAGTGTTTTAAAACATTTTTACAATATACATACGTCGTGTGCGTCTGAATACTTGAAATAGCTCCTCGTGCGGAGGGAAATGTATACGAGCGATTATGTGCTTTATTTCAAACGGTGCGGCGCGCTCGTATATACGCACACATGCACTACCCACACACGCACACATACCTTTTCCAGCGTGTGCATGATCTCGATGCGAGTCTGCGACTCGGCCGAGCGCAATGATTTAATCAGAATCTGCACTGTTTCCTCGTACGAGCGACCCATCATTCTTCCTAGTTTCTCGTACATGCATCCGACGCAGCAGATAGCGGCTCTGAAAAATATACACACATAAGCGTGTCGTTTTAGCTTTTATAAAATCGTGCGCAGGCCACCAAGGCTCTCGCATTTTTCGAGCCTGAGCGAGACAATGCGCTTCATAAAGTGACCGATCGTGTTTATTGTTTGGAATTGTTAAACATTCTCGTTTTTCGCTTCGAGTATGTGAGACAGTTAAAACGGGGATTAAACGAAGAATGCGAGAATGATTAAGCTCACTTAAATTCGTTATGACTTATACATTATGCCGTATGGGAATGGTTAAAATTAGCAGTTGAATCTCTAAATCTAAAAATAAGTAATGGTACTCTGGCATGAATGGAGATAGCTCTCTTTGCTCTCTCAAAATGTAAGAGAAAAAAACGTTAAACTTCATGGAATTTAATGAATCTTAATTCTTAGAAATTCAAGTTATGGTATTTGATTGATGCTTACAATTTTTTGGGAAGAAAGCTTGGCGAATCATCTTTGTTTTTCAGAATATCATTGCACTTGTTGACTGTATCAAAGAGTAAAAATGTATCTCCAACGCTGAACAAGGTGGCCAGACATCTTGCTATTAGTTGGCGGATTGGTGGACCCGGGCCAGGTGGACCACTTGGTGGACCACCTGGACCAGGTGGGCCAGGATCCCCTTGCATATGTCTGGTAAGCTGTTCGACCAATGTTTTTTGACATCCTTTTATGTCATTCTGCAATTGTAATAATGTTTTTAAATACAAATGATAAAAATTGTGTATATGATTTTCTTAATTCATTAATGAATTCATTTTTACCTTTTGGGCTGCAACTAAAACTTTGTCTAAAAATCTGAGCCATTCAAAAATGAACCTTGGACGATTGGCCACAGGAATTTGCTTAAGTGCATCCTCATTAAGGATCAAGCTATGACTTAACTCCATCATTGTGATTGTGTTTTGCTGATAAATACTATCTAAAAGTATAATAAAATAAAATATATTAATAAATATAGAAGAGTTTAAAATATATAAAATCATTCATAAAAAATTCAAGGTTTTGCAAAAGGTAGACATTGTTAGAATATTTTTTACTCAAAATTCACAGACAATGTATGAATATTCAAAAAAGGTAAATACCTTCTTTTTAATGCTCTTCTCTAGGATTGAAAAATTTAAATTGAGTATGAATAAGTAAGTATCAGAAGCAAGAGCTGCTTATGTATTACACAAGATCATGTACTGTTTTATAATTTTTAATATTTTGAAGCCTTAGCAAACAAAGCATTCAAAATATAAGCTGCACTGACATCATAAATACATAATATGACAAACATAAGTGAAAATCGATGCAGAGCAGCCAAAAAATAGGAGCTGCACTAGTTTTTTTTTTCTTTCAACACATAATAATCGCTGTGAATCTTGGTAAAAAATTGATCCAAAAAAAAAAAAAAAAAAANAAAAAAAAAAAAAAAAAAATACGTCACTTCAAGAAAAGTAAGGCATTGAAACAGTCTCAAATCAGATAAAAATCTCCTTGAGTAATCTCTTTTCTTTGTTCCAGTTTTTCGTTTTTATTATCGCGCGCAAAGTGGATTTCTAAAAAAGGACAAGAGCCAAGAAATTTTTATCGTCATTATCCATTCTTTGACAAATGGATTTTAGGATCGATAAAAAAAACGGAGTATTTTATACAGATATAGACGTCCAGATGTACTCATTTAGGGAGAGCAAAGGATACACGACACAAACACACGCGTACGTAGTACACTTGCTCGAGGGTTCAATCATAACAAACTTCAGTTCTCATAATTCACATGTCAATGCACAAACGATACACGACGCATGAAATATGCACGCGTCGTTCGTTCACGTATATAATACACACGCGCGTATTCAAAACAGGTCATCAGTCAATCATCATAGTGTATCCCGTGATGATGATTATAATACAAGACGCGCACTGACACTCGGACTTTGCGAATACAGAGACGCTGTTCGCGTATTAATGGATATTGCTATATACGGGGCACGCATGCAGTTATAATGCCGTATCCAGGCCAAGCTGGAAGTAAAAATAAAAAAAAGTATATACAAGGGAGCAAATTCCTCTCTTCTTTCACAGCGCGTGCAGAGGCAAAAGAGCACCAACCTGGCAGCAAAGTTTTAGCCCCTCTCCCTGTAACGCGCGTGTGTGTGTATGTCAGGGCACGAAAAAGGACGACGATCGATCGATCCGTATATATGTGTATAGATGGTAAGGTAATGCACTTCCTAGCTAAGGTACTATCACGCTGGATTGGACGCGAACTTGGAATCAACAAAAAAAAAACTCTTTTACGGCAGCAGACAGATAGACAGTGTGCGCGTGCTGCGCGTGAGATTGGATTTCACGTTGAGCGAAATACTTCTTTCTCTCGTCTATACTTTTTTTGTCGCTCCTCCTTGGCACGCGCTCCCGATTCGAAGAGAGCATTAGCGTCTTTTTCTCCGCCACCCCATCGTCGCCTCGTCTCGTCATCATGATAATAATATCCTCTGCTCTTTCAGCACACACACGCGGGGGACTCTCTGTTTGGTATATTATGCTGCTCTTCTTTGAGAGTCGAGCGAGGGAGAGAGAGAGAGAGAGAGAGAGAGAGAGAGAGAGAGAGCAGAAAAAGAAGCAATCGAATCATTACGAAACTATACCATACGTGCGGACGCATTAATTTCACTTTGCTTGTGCAAGCGGTATACAAATGCACATAATACACATACACACGCTGCACGTCACAGAGTCACTCGCACACCTTACATGTAGAAAACACATCTTACACATTTCGGAGCATATATAATTACATGTGGAGCCTTACTTGGTAAATATTGCATGGATGCAGCAGCAGATCGTTGAACGCACTGCTCTTTATTTTATATTCACTAATCCGAACTATGCGTCGTTCTCCGCCGTCGTGTCGTACGTGTTATTTTCACCTCGTTACGCACTGATAAGCAGTAGTACTGACGTTTACGACACAAACACATACTACTACCGAGAGTCGGAGTCGCGGAGACTGTCGCGTGGCTCGCTTACATGAACGATGTCTGTAGTTTCTGCTGCCTACTGCTACTGCTACAATATACTTCTTCCTACTGCCCCATAACTGGCATGCTCTCTCGCGGGGCCTTTAACACATACATTCCGCTGCTCGACGAGTGGGAGTACTTTAATAATACCCAACGACGTCTACGTGGGCGCGAGATCGTGTAATCTCGATAATCACGCGCACGCACACGCACCGACACACTTCGAAACTGATAACACTCTCGCGACGCGTCGAAGATGAAGATCGTGTCGAATCGTCGAGTTTACAAACACAGAGACTCTTTACGGGACGCTGCGAAACTGCACTGCGCGAACTTGCTGCTCCGGATGCTCTGCATATATACACGGAGATGATACACGAGAGCTCGCGGAGGGCGGTAGAGCACAACGGCGCGACAGCCGCGCATAAACTATCGGTGGCGGCTGCTACACACTTTTATAGATTAACGGGTTACTCATTGTTGATGCGCGCGCGCTGCGGTCGCAGGCCAGCTACTACTACTACTACAATGTATATATCGCTGCGTCCCCCTTCTTTTATTTCTGACACTGTATCATCTGGAGTCTCCAGGTAGATACACTGGGGTCACTGTTTAATCGCGCGCGGAGACTGCGTGCTGGAGTTTGCGCGATTCGCTGAAAGATGGCGCCTCGACTGGCGTTGGAAGCCGAAACCGTTCAAAATATAACATTTCATCTTAATTCTCATAGCAGTTATTACATGGTGCGTAGGCGCGAGAAAAGCCCCCCGGAGGCTGGATGTAACACCCATCATGTAACGAGGCATGATGTATAATCTCCAAAGAATGTGTGCTGAGGCTGTCTCTTTGACGGCTCTCGCTCGCGAGAGTCGTTACGAAGAATAGTTTTCCTCGCGAAACATGAGCAGCTTTCCTAGGAAACATTTGAGGCTCTTTGGTGACATTTTTGGCGGTACATTTTTGGGGTGAGTATAGATCCTTTGTGTTTTGTGTGTGCTTGCGTGGATAAGGTTCGATTATCTAAATTTTTTTTTTATGATGCAACAATTTTGTACACTTCGATCGACTGTGTAGTCACTCTCGGCCTCGAACGAATAAACGTAAAATAAACGTAAATGCGTTAAAAAATAAAAAGGATTCGCTCGAAGATTGGTCGGTGGAGGACTTTTTTGCACTTTCTCGCGCGTTTCGACTCAGTCGTGAGATTCTTTCGGTTGCATAATCGCGTTTGAATCCGCTGGCAATTTCGTACATGCTTTATTTGTTTTCTTCCTCCCCCATTTATCTGTCCGTACGCGATTGCCAATAATCGCCGATACCATTGCTGCTGCTGTTCTGCTCTGTGTGCCTTCGCATGTGCGTGTTGTAGGTGTGTGTTATTTTACGACGAAAATAAAGACAAAAAACGAGTACCTATAGAACAAGACGCACGCATGTCCGCTCGTACAGCAGCAGAATAGGTAAATGGCTGCTGTACTTAACATATTTTGAACAATCGATTATCGAGTGCTGCGTGATTAGTATAAATAAAAAAAAAACCTCATTACGTACCGAATGAAAAAAAATGTCAATAAACTTGTACTACGCGTTACATTTGTCTATACATACGTAAATATCATGTATAATTTGAGAGAGACGTATCGATATCGAGTTAACATTTTTGCTTTGTACATACACACTCATCCGCGCGCAATTATAATCGTCCGAACCATCAGGAGAGTTCGCACGCGTCATCGCGCGAGCTTATACACACGAGCTTTTGACGCGTGTTTTTAATGTAAGAAAAACAACACAACCAGATAGTCGTCGCGTTCTCGTGTCTGCGGCAAGAGTAGCAGTCAGCCGACTCTCAGGCTAGACAATTTGATGTTTATTTTATTTTTTTGTTTCATGGGTTTTTTTCGCGGTTAAAATATTTTTACCCTGTCAAAAGTGCAGCATCATTGGAAACTCGAATGTACATGACGTTTGCGCTGTTAAACAGCTGTTAAACGTCCGCGTATAGTCTAGTAATTAGCGTGTATACTTATCTCGATCTTAATTCATTGTTTCGAGCTCGCAAGCATATCATTGTCATTTCCTACACCTTTATTTTTTGCCATGTTCTTTTACGTTGACGTCGCGAGACGAACAATAAAAAAATCTCGCGCCGAATCGCAATGGCTTTTTACGTGACGGCGTTGAGGCAACTTTATACACACAAAGTCGAATGTATAATTGCAACTGTGTCTTCCAGATTGAATGTGAGGATATCGATCGCCTCTAAAGATGATCGGGATGAAAAACTACGATGAACATGGTATACATGTATATTAGGGTGTCCTTTATTTACCGATGTTGAAAATACCAATTTGCTAATCCAGATATCGAGAGAGAATTCAGATGAGTTTCATTAGTTGAGGACATAAGGGGATTCCGGAAAATATTATTGTATTAGGAAGTAATGTCTATATAGTGAAGGAAGAGCATGGCCATTGTAACCGAAGATCCAATGCTTTTAGTATAGATCACAAAAGGGGATAGACGAAACGATACCAGCGTTCCATGCGTCAATTACATGAGTTTTTACACCCAAATGATACGCTTACATCTTACTTGTTGTTACTTACTTGTTAGAAATATAACTTTCACATATAAAATTTTTATGGAGGCTCCTTTGCCCTAAGTTCAAGCAAAGAGACTTGACTTTTCTTGAAGATGAAATCACGCTGAATCTCGTAGTAGTTTTTTTGGGGTAACCAGGCAAAATCTGGATATATTTTAATCCAAATGGAAATCAGACTGTAGTCAGTCTAATCATAGAGCTCGTTCACGAATTTGATAAAACTCGCACCGATCGCTAGTATCGGTTCTAAGCGGATAGTAGTTCCTCGATTACAACGGTCATGTTGTTTACCTCCCACTTTCCCCAATCCAATTTCACGACAACCATTTTCATAAATACACAAATACACATTACTTTTCAATATATTTTCTATTAAATACGATTCTGAGGCCATTTTTTACTTAAATATCTTGCTATTTCAAAAGTTTTATACAATTTATTTGCCAGCTAACATTTTTCGACGAGGAATCGAATGGTGACCTTGAATTTTATTTTAAACATAACCTCGAAGCTACAGCGAACCAAAAATCAACTTTTTGTTGAATGTGACAACTCAAATTCATGTGAAATTCGACGAGGAATCCGAATATCGAATTATTTTTCGAGCAAAATTTTTTGACTTCGACGCCCAATAGGAATAGGAATACCAATAGAAAAATCAAAAACTGTTTTTGTTCGTTTTTAAATCTTTTTTTTTTCTTAATACCAGACGTACAAAAATACTGATTATAGAGCGTCTTCAGATTGTCACGAAATGGTTACTTTACCAAACAACTTATTTGCATGGAGGCATAACAAATCGGGCCCCCTATGCTTCACGTGTTAATTAGCTTGTTAAAAGTACTTGTGATTATTATTAGTTTATAATCAAGTAAAAATATAAACAAAAAATATTTGGAGAAAGCGGAAATCGTCGTGTATCGAAATAAAGAAGCGGTTTTAAGTTAAAGTCTTTAGTTTGCAAGTATAAATATATTGAAATTTCAGCTTTTTTATCTGTGATATTGTCAATAATCTCTGATAAAATGGTTATTAAATGTGCTTTTTACGGTTCAAATACAAACTTTCAAGTTGGGAAGTTTTTATTCTTTCAAATGACCAACGAAACACTAAGAAACAAGCGTAATTCCCAAAAATTATGAAAATCATCTCGCAATCGTCTTCCAACCCAAGTCTGCTGTTGGTGGAAAGATGATGTTCCTAATTACGATTGTTTCTTAGTTTTTCGTCGGTAACTTTAAAGAATAAAATTTCCCCGCTTGAGAGTTTGTATTTCAACCTGAAAAAGCACATTTAATAACCATTTTATCAGAGATTATTGACAATATCACAGACAAAAGGCTGAAATTTCAATATATTTATACTTGCAAACTAAAGAATTTAACTAAAAACCGCTTCTTTGTTTCGATACCTGACGATTTCCGCTTTCACCAGATATTTTTTTGTTTATTTTTTTACTTGATTTTAAACTAATTATAATTACAAGTACTTTTAACAAGCTAATTAACACGTGAAGCATAGGGGGCCCGATTTGTTATGCCTCCATGCAAATAAGTTGTTCGGTAAAGTAACCATTTCGTGACAATCTGAAAACACCCTATAAGCTTGGTATCAAAACGCGTTTTGACTATTTGCCGCCAAGCAAATATTATATAAATCTCTGTTCATTAGCCCATCAACAATCAATTCACAGCACTCAAATGAGAGCGCGAAGTGAATCAGCTCCATCAAAGGACTCAATGCCCAAACTTGGAAAAATTGTCTCGATAGTTTCTCAACCAGATGCTCGAAACAAGCTTTTCTGTAAGTTTCGGACAACTTTTTAACATTTTTCGGGCTTACAAAATGGTAGTAGTCTATGTACTTGAGTTTTTTGGAAGCCTCTTTTGGTCGTAAACGGGTCAGATCGTAAAGCGACAGATCCGAACGTATCTTAATTTTTTTCGCTTCTTCTGCAAACCCTTCATCTTTGTACCAAGATTCTTCAACATTGCTCGAATTCTCGAACAGTTCCTGCTCGTCGAATAATTTCATGATCTTCATAGAGGTGCTTCGATTCAGCCTAAAACCCTTGCTCTCTAGGCTCTCGACTATGGACAGAAGACCAGACGCTAGTCTTACTTTGCCCGAATTCCAACATTTACGACACTTCTGGATAAATTTAGAGAAGTCTTCCCGGGCGGGAAAAACGAAGCTCGGAACATCGATACCCTTTTCCGTGAGTACATTGACTACATCCGGCATACCTTTCCTAACGGCCCATTCAAGTGGGGTCCGGCCCAATTTGCCCTTCTCGTTGACCGTTAACGGCGGACGAAATAGCACTTCCAACTGGATAAACATCGGCATCATGTCGTTGTCGCTAATAATGTTCAGAGGTGTCCATCCGGCCTTATTGGCCAAATTCGGATTGGCACCGTAATGCAGCAGATTTTCATATACCGCCAAGCAACTGTTGTACTCCAAAGCCAAATGTAGCGGCGTATCCCCCGTTTCCGGCACGACGCGATTGGGATCGTGTCCGTTCAGCAGAAATTGCTCGATAATCTCTACATCGTCGTACATGCAGGCCACGTGGAAGTGTGTGAGACCTGTGTCGTCGACGTAGTTAACTGTGAACGTGTGGTATATTTCGAATAGTTCCTTGAACAGATTGATGGAGTAACCGCTTCTAGCGAGGTGATGCAGGGGCGTGGTTCGGCGCACAATCGGCTTGCCGTTGTAATCGATTTTCGGCTCGTCTTTGTAACCCGTCCGGACCATAAAATTGATGAACCGATTTCTCATCCAATTATGATTTTTGTCACCTTCCTTGATGGAATCCGAAATGAGACAGTCGATCTCTTCGGGCCAAAAAACGTCGCGGAAATTTGGCAGTTCGCCCTCCCATTGGCTGACCAGTGGATAAATGTGTTGGCGGAGAAAGTCGAGTCGTTCTTGTCCCACCTCCCAGTTGACCTTTTTTCGTAACCGTTTCAATTTTAATAATTTTCTTTGGTTAATATTAGGCATTTCTTCCGGCTCGTCGTCGGACCAAATTTCCCTCATCTTTTGGCCTACACACACAAAAACTCACATGAGTACAGTTGCTTATTACAATACATAAAATATTATCATCACTTTGTCACGAAAATCACTTGTGGCAGTGAATTTAATGTTCGTTTATTTAACAGTTTGTACCACAGTCTTAGCCTAGTTGAGCGCAAACACGTGCGAGCAATCGAGAATCGCGCCAGATACAAAGCGTCGAAGCAATCAAACACGCGAAGACGGACAGGCGGAAACAGACGACGCTGTAAATACGGGAAAGGCGGGTCCCGATCGAGCGCAGTCGCAGTAATAACGAGCTATTTTTAAAATCAAAGCTACTTTCTCTATTTCGGAAAGTTTTAGGCTACCGCTATAAAGGAGCGTTACAAGTCCTCAATGTAATTTGCCTCGTTTTCAATGGTCAATTTCCTAATCATGACGAGCGCATTCAAGTTTCATTTTGAAATAACGATGTTAGACTTTACAGTTTTGCGCATCTTTAAGAATGTTCTTCGCAACTTGACACCTCGTGCACGTGAGCGCAGGGTGACTTCGTAAAAGCAGCCAATTTTTTGTATACTAACAGTCCGCACAAGATGATTTTCCATGAACGATTGTTGTTGCTACTTTTTTTTCCATGATTCGTCATTAATAAATTTTAATTCTTCGCGAAAGATCCGACACAACGGCTAGTATTATAGCATATTTTACGCGGCGCCGCGCAAAATCAATCATTTTCACGTGCACAACGTCGATTGTGTAACGTGACTCAAAGAGAAAGATGCATATTTTGCGCATTGCTGCTGCTTTTTTTTTAAATTTTCATCTCGCTTTAGAGGCGCTTTGGTGCGCGTAATGCAAAGTTTATACATTGTAAGACGATTTTGCGCTTTGTAGTTTACGATCGGTTATACGCGGTGAAGCGATATAAGAAATCGATATATCGTGTTATATGGTGTGTCGTGTATTTGTGCACCTCTCGCGGCGGCTTTGCTTTCGGTGACCCACTGACATAATCGCACAGTCAGTCACGGACCTGTCTCTTTTGCACGCTGTATATACTGCGCGCACACTTGCAGTACCCACATAGACATATACGCATACACACACCGCATAATGAACAAATGCAATGGCTTTATCACGTAATATTTGCCACGTAATGGGCTTTTCCTTCGACTATCGTGCCTGCGCGTATATGCATGTGTGTGTGTGTTTGTGCATATAGCGCACAGTCTCGTACACTCACAAGTGCAATGCTCGCCGGCAAAGTACTTTAATACACGCGACCTGTTGCTGATGGAATAACGTGTGGAGCACGCGGCCGGGTCAGTCCCGCGCGCGGCCAATGTTTTGCGCCGCGCGATCGAGTTGATCTGCCGCTGGGAAGAAGCTGATACGCGACTGTTTGTTTGGGTTATAACTCTATATGCGATGACAACAAAAATGTATGTGCGCGGATCGTTGCACGCGTCTATCTCGTGGCTGGGCTATGGATTTCGTTTTTCCACACAGTTACATAGTTGAAAAGGCGCCCATTGCGCGGCGCTGTTATTTTCAAAAAAGATAGCGTTGCGTACTGTGTTGACATTCATGTATAATGCACGAGACCGCGCGCGATACGATCTGTGCAGGTGATATAATGTAATATCGATCGATTGCCTCCTTTTTTCATCTTCTTCTTCTTCTCCAATAGGGTGCGACAAAAAGACCCGCGACATAATATGTTATGATTGCTGGATGTTAAAAAAAAAAGCTCAGCAGCAGCACCTCGCGGCGACACATGCTTCGTAACGAGGAAAACGATATTTCATTTTAAACGTTTTTCGAAAAACTATTCTTCAAACTCGAGCACACACATACACACACAATTATCGAGATTGAAAAAAACAACAACGAAGACTGGATCTGAATGTGCTTTGAAAAAAAAGCAAGCAACATGGCATAGATACGTACTCGTTGCGTGTCGGATAAAAAGTTCTTGTATTTAAGCTTTGATACGGAAGTCTCGCGTGCGGCTTGGATTACAAGCGCCGCACAGTGTAAACTAGACGATGATTTTTTTCATTTTGAGCAATTATGATTAAGATTCGATTTTTCAGGAATCATGGGAGAGTCGAAGTAGGTTAATTTTTACATGATATTTTAATAAGAACGAACGGCATTGGATCATCCGATAAATGAGCTGCAACAAAACGACGAGACACTGATTTAAAATTCTATCTTGAAATCTCCGCGCATTCTTTCCTTAAAAAGTCATCGCCTCCGTGCGTAACGAGGCTGCGTACATACACATTGTATACAGACATTATTTATATCGTCCTATTTTTACACTTAATTTCAGCTAATTTGTTGTCCATTGTACGCTCGTAGATATCCGATATAAATTTCATTGGAAAAACAACCGATTTATAACTACGGCTAGAAATTTCCATGTTATTCATGAATCTCTTCGTGTGCGCTGCGAGAGGCGAGCGGTGCGTTTTCATAAAAATCGATATTTCAAATGGAAAAATCGCTTATCGCTGGTGTACGAGCTATATAACGCTATTAAACTCGAAAAATTTTACATACTGATCACTTGTTGATATTTCGAACGAGAGTAACTTTTTTCAGATGGACGTTACGAAAATTTGATATAAAAAAAAAAAGAAAAAAAAATGAAATTCAATTAGCTTATGTCAAACATCTTTTATGTCATATGTTATTGTGATAGGAGGAAAAAACATCATTTAATTTTGAATTTTAAATACCAACTTATGAAAACGAGTAAAAATTAAAAATAGTCATATGTTATGTATCACAATTTTTTCGTTTGTTACTAAATTATACCATCCACTTGCAATACGTGACATAAAGCCGCACTGTTTTTTTTTTGCTGAAATTTATTATTATACTTTCAAATATCCTTAAGCAGATATATCATCATGTGTACTTATTATTACAATCAAGCGAGCAATTTCAATAAATTAATAAATCATTAATGATGGGGCATTTATTTTTCGCGCAAACAAACGCGTGATGCAATTGATATTATTTTAGATCACTAACCCGAAAAGTCGCGCACGTTGCATCACATGATGCAGTTTCTTTAATAATTTTATGCATTTACAAAACTCGAGAAGAAAACCGAACTGCCTCCAGTCGCGCGCATCGGGCGAACGCGACTTTTTTTTCTGCGGCCGAACCGAATAATAAAGTGACATCGCCGACTGCGATTGCGACAATGAAAAATCGCGAATCCGCCTAAGGAATTTGACATTCTTGGACCGGAGAAAATAAAATAGGCTTGGCGGTGTGTTCTCTTTCTCTCTATGTCTCTCACGCGATGAAATTTGGTGCGTCGCGATCGCTCAAGGTGACTGTCAAGGTTTGGAAACTGTCGTGCCCGAGGAAGAGCTTTTATATAAGCCATATACACATACGTATAGCACTTCGTCATACATCTGCAATATGTATTTTTATATTTTATCATATAGAGTCTGGAGTAAGTTTTTTGCATTTCCGTTTATGTATCGCACTTCTCTGCGACGTAGAAAAAGGCTGGATTTCGTTGCATCCCGACTGATTTCCACATTTTGTTACCGGCGCGCCATTTCCTTTTACGTTTATCGATATATAATCTACACGGAACGTAAAAACGAAACGAGTCAAAAAAAATCGCCCGATTGTTCGCGTCCGCGGGAGGACCATCACAGAGAGAGAGAGAGAGAGAGAGAGGAGAGACGTAATCCGAAGCGCGATGCTAAAAATCGCGACAGACACGAACGCGACGAACAATTCCATTGCTGATGTAATTGGAAATTGTTTTTTTTTTTGCGAGAGATAGTTAAAAGACGTAATTCGCGCCGCGCAGTACAGCACCGAGAGCTGAGGATGTAACGCGACGATATTAAAATTTTTTTTTTCGTCAAATCCGAACCGATCCGATGAGCTTCGGTGTCTTCTTCGTATTAACGCGCGCGCGACATTTGCTCAGCGCGCTGTAGGTGAAATGAAAAAAAATGCACAAGACGTGTCGAGAAGCGAGTGTAATCGAAAAGCTGCATTTAAATAATTTACGATACTCCTAGTTTGACGTGGTGTGCGACTCAATTAAATAGTTCGTCTATTAATAACGCTGCTCTCTCTTTTCTTGTAATTCGAAACGTATATACAGCTATACGAAACTCCCAAAAATGACATCCTGGTTAAAAGGAAAGAAAACGTATTTTCTTTATGTTTCCTGCGTAACTCGCCGCACTGGACAATATAATGTACGCACGATCTTGTTCAATGGAAACATACCACATTGCTGGATTTATCACGGTACACATTCAAATGCGTTATATTACAATTAGCGCCTAATTAAAGAGGCGCGAAATCACGAAAAAGAAGCGTTATAAAATTTCCATTTTAACAGCGCGCGCTTAAATTATTCATGGCTGGAAATCAATATAGCCGCAGGTAATTCGCGCTCGTGTGATTGTTTTTTTTTGTTTCGTTTTCGGGTGACGAACGTACGATATACGTATCCTGGGTCCACGTGCGCCTTGTCGAAAAGATCGTGCACCGTAACGTGTCTCGCGAAGTACAATGATTAATTGGGATCCACGTGGATAATGTGTTTCCTATGCAAAGATGTTCAGCTATCGCGTGTGTGCGTGTACGAAAATAGTCAGACTTTTTTTCAGACGAATCAATGTAGCAAGCCAAAATACGTGAGAAAAGGAGAACCGTATAGCCCTGCGATCGATTAATAAAGTCCTTCGTCGTCGTGAATTACGCGCTGTTTCGATACTCGCACACACACACACACGCGCGCGGGTATTATAAATACCCACCGCCGCGGCGTACTTTATGTAACCCGACGATCGGCGCGATGACAAAATATACTTACTTGCCCACTTCTTCGTGTGTCTGCGTCTCGTGGTCGCGCGCGAGGCCAGTTTCGGTGCCCGGCATGGTTGTTATACGCGCACCTGTTGAGCGCACGCAGGTTCCCTTGTAGTAGCATGGATATACAGTGAAAACGCGCCGGGGTCCACGCACGCGCCGATTTTTTTTGTTGCTCTCTCGCGCGTTTAAATGCGCCGCGCCGAAAGCCAATATGTATGCACTTTTTTTCTATTAGTGCGTCATTCTTATCCTTGGATTTTCGGGCGATGCTCGCGCTCGTGTTATTATAAACTTTTACTCTTTCTCTCTCTCTGCCTCAATTTCTCGACGATGATAATGACACGCGCGGGAAGGACGCCCTGCGGTTTTGGCGCAATATTATTATATATTATATGCGATGGGGGGTTTATATTATTATAATCTCGAGTCGGCGGATCAAAAAAGAATAAAAGGAATGACACAAAAATTTAATGATCTGTAAGACGTTAAAAGAAAATCGCTTATCGCCATTTACGTCGCATCACACTTAATGCTCCGAGCTCAATTAATGGCAATTCGATGTTTTTAAAAATACTTATTACAGAGTTTACGGTTCAATGAGCCTCGATGCTGTGCACAACTATGCAAGTATATGAGGCAAAATATTACATACGTACACAAGGTTTTTGAACTTTTAAGAGTCACCGACTAATCGGCGTGGGTATATAATATATAAAGCTTTCGAATATATATGCACAAGCGCAAGACGCAACTGGAAACTTTTATTTGTCACGGTATACACTCACGGTCCATCGTTCGGCCTTTTTCTTTGCCATGGCTCTGCGGTTAGTCGCGGTCAATTCGAGCCTCTCCGTGAGGTAAATTTAAAAGGATCCATCCCATTCACGCACGTATGCACGCATGATGCATGTATATCTGCATGCGCAAAGTCACGGAAATCTCACGTCTCCCCGAATCGGCAATCGTCTCGAAACAACACTGCAGAGTACAACAGCCTCTTTTTCATGACGTCTGCAGGCGCGATCACGTATGTATGCGTTATGGGTATTTATAGAATTAGGTGCAGACCGCAAGAGAGGTTTGTTTAATTGACGAAAAAAATAGAAGAGAGATGATGAACTATGCACACACTCGTCATCGGTGCACGATCATCGTTACACATAATTTTCCATACATAGAATCTTTCTTATTTTTAATCCGATCCGTCGTCTATTTGAAAAAAAACTAGCTCCAGTTTACCTGTGCGCGTCTCCGCGACGATCTCGTCGCGATGATAATGTAATTGAATATAATCGCGGATAAACACATCGTAAAACGTTGCCACACGTACACAAAATCGTTAAGCTCGTCCTTCGCTGGCCGAAGTGTGCGTACGTGAGCATTACAATTCGGAAAAGCCATGATCTGTGCTCTTATAATACACGTCGATTTCTCTCGCGGCGATCGGTATAGAGACTCTTCTCGATAAAACTCGCCGCGAAGAAAACGCACGATGACGATGCATCCAGTAGTAGCTTCCGCGTCGCAATTTTTTTCTTAATTTAAAGTTCAAACTTGGTTCGCGCGGGTGCTTTTACCATAATAATAGTAATGTGTTTGTGCGTTGGCGAGAATCGTAAAACGTGCAGATGGAAAAATAAACCTTGCGCGGCCACGTGAGGTATTTTCCCATACGTGACATATACACGCTGCCGCGGCTGTTGACAGGTGCTCGCACCGAGAGACAGAGAGAGAGAGAAGCCGTTTTTCTTATATCAAATAGGTCATCTTATTTGTTCCGGACAATTTCTGGCTTTTAACTCTATGCGACGACGATGATTTTCTTCCAAGAGCTCGCGCGCAGACGAGTAAATAATATAATATACCATTTTACAACTTTGGCCGATAATGCAACTCTCGATCCCGCGACAAGATTTTGTAATTTTATATATTCATACATAGATAATGGACGAAGCTAGACGAAAATTTCAAGCGGTGAACTGTAGAGACAATGCTGCGCGCGCGTCATATCGTACGTGAACTCTTTAATTACAAAAATGGGTAGCAATTACGATATCAATTGCCGATAAAAACGAGCTGTATATCAACACAAAAAAAGGCATAACTAACGATCTTCCTCGGCGAGAGAGACAGTCTTAATAACTTACAAAAGTGCTCATAAGGAAACTTTGCTCTCCAAAGTCTGACGTTTGTACCTACAAAAAAGAAGAAGAGTAATACGTGCGCATCCTCTCTTTTCTCCGAAAATCCCATATCCATTTGTATTTAATATTGCGCAGGTAAGCGTTGCGGTCGATGGTCATAACAATAAAAATGTCTCAAAGAAGTGCATACGTTAATTAATATACAAAATCAGGTGATAAAGTAGGGGAATCGGGAAACCACATGCTTGGACGTGCATTTATGGGAAAGGGTAGTAGTCAAAAGCTAGAGAGAAAGAGAAAGAGTGAGAGATAAAAGTGCCACTCACACTATCTCTCGTGCGTTCCTCTCTTATACATTCATATACATACAACTCGAAAGACTCACACACAGTCGCGCTGTTGACTTGTCTGTCTCTCTCTCTCTCTCTCTCTCTCTCTCTCTCGGCTCGTTTGTATATATACAAAAGGAGAGAGGGATATATTATATCCACACACATATAAACGGCTCTCGCGGCTCGCGGCCACATTACACAGGCAGGCACCACACGGCTATTCGCGCGCGCGGGGCTCTCTGCTGCTGCTACTGCTCTCGTGTGTGTTCGCGTATATATTGTACACTTACTTTAAAAAGGCATATATAAAGATCTCCGTGCCGAGCGCCGATCAATGATTTCCATGCATGACACTCGAGCGTTAACATCTCTCGCGTGTTATAGCTGCTGCTTCTTATATAGTCGGTTCGTTCTTCCTTCTGCTTCTTCTTCTCTTATCTATGATTTTTCGGAATAGAGAGAGAGAGAGAGAGAAAAGAAAAGTTTCTCGACTTGAGTAAGACATTATCGCGTGTTCTTGTTTTGTTTTCTGTTTTTTTGTATACTAATCGTCAAAAAAAAGTGAACTATTCGATGAAAGTGTGAAACATTCAAGTGCGCTGCAAGCAGAGGATCGCCGACCACCCCCGACACCTGGAAAAAATCGCAGGAAAATCGGTTGGTACTTTTCAACCAAAAACAGGATTCATAGGTTAGTCGAAGTTTCGTCACATTAATTACAAATACCGTGCGTACATCATTACGTTGTTTCCGGATGATGGGCCTTTCGTTAGAGATATCGTCATTTCGGAATTTCTCTCCGCAATCGAATATATGGACACGCGCGCGAAAAGTACACTGCACACAACAAGAGCGGGATTCATAAAAAAAGTGGAACATTCGCAGTGCAGTCGGACTCGTGTGCGCGCAAGGGGCTCGCATGCGCCAACGCGCGATAAGACACACGTACTCGAATTGTCGCGCGAAAATGACGACTCGAAATCTTCATCTTGAAAATTCCTCGGACAGTTTATAGAAATTTTCCACCGCCTAATAAGTGTAAAAATAAATTCACCTGTTCAATTATCCACTGGCTCAGGTGTGTGTGCGCGCACGGTTACGGTCTGACGCATTTCGGGATTCGACACCTCTGCCGAAAGCTTTTTACACTTGGTCGTTATTATTATAATATATCCGGTAGCGCGGACAATATTTGTCGTCCGTGCAAGTGAATCTCGCTTGTTTGGCCAGCATAATTCATGATTTCCTATAGTATAAGATACGGAACCCGCCGCGAGTGTTCATTACCCGCGGTCTCGAGCTAAATTGAAAAGAGGCGAGAGATAATTTGCATTTAGATTGTTTACCGACGACCAGTACGTACATTGTACTATTCACCCAAAAGACGGTTTATTACTGCCTCGAACTAATGAACTTTATCGGTACTCGTGCACACGGATGCACTGTGATCAACGCGGCGGCGGCTACTCTCTCTCGGCTGGTTCATTGCCAATGAACAATATGACGATTATTATTGCTCTCACTCTCTCTCTCTCTTAGGAGAAAGAGAGCCCGCTAGAGAGATAAAAATATTTCATGTCTCAACTTTGTTTTTTCTCCGTCCCTGCGCAGCGATATTAATAATATAATAACTTTAGGAAAATTGCGAGAGTGCACAACCGTCTGTCAATACTTTTTTTCTACTACCACTGTGCTATGGAAAGATCGTAATAACGAGCTTATAGTCGTATTTTTATTGTTTATTATGAGAATTTCACGGTCTGTCGAGCAATTACGTCTATACATATCGAAACTTTTTCGCGTTTCATATACACATCCGTTCGTGAAAAAAATGCACTCATGCCGCAGTCGCGCAAGTCCGCGTTTAATCTCGGCGACTGCAAGTTGCAGCGCGAGGGCATTTTTACCCGATAGCGCGCGCGCTCGCGTAGCCGGAGTGTGTTTGTGCCTTTTTTTCGTCTCACTTGTCTCTGATCGCTCGTGACGAGAGCAAAGAAGAGATATTCGCACACATATTTATTTTTTGTTCTCGACGAATCTACGACAAATTTCTATCTTCATTTGCATGTATCGAGACTTTCGATTGTTCGAGAATCGCTCGCTTGACCGGGAGCTCGTGCGCTGATTGATGTATCAACGCGCGCGCGCGGGTGAGATAATCGAATTCTATTGCAGCTTCTCTGTCTCTAATCGATCCGAGAAAATCGG
The DNA here is from genome assembly GCF_000599845.2 of Trichogramma pretiosum. Taxonomy (NCBI): domain Eukaryota; kingdom Metazoa; phylum Arthropoda; class Insecta; order Hymenoptera; family Trichogrammatidae; genus Trichogramma; species Trichogramma pretiosum. Next base: position 607,107 of record NW_019641632.1, on the reverse strand, counting down.
ATGTACTTGAACTATTTGATGCGACGTATTAATGGCTCTATTATGAAATTCTTGAGCTAAATTTTCTTCGAGAGAGAAAAAAAGTATCGAGACCGAGAAAATCGTATTAGCTAATTGGACCGTATATATTATACCCTTCAAGATCGAGAGCGCAGGTCTTTCCGCAGGATATCGGCTCATAATATTTGATATTTTTCATTGTTATAGCATCATCGTGCACCATTATGCAAGAGTCAACCTGTTTTTTGATGTTATTACGAGCGCGTGTATATATGCGCCGGGTCAGCCAAAAAACGAAAAAAAAGCGTGATCGGTCAAAAAATAGTTCGAGAACTTTCACAGGCGCGGGACGCGCGACGAGGACCTATACCTATACATATTTAAATACAAAAAATCGCACGAGGTGTTTGTTTATATAAATCGTGCGTGCTCGCTCGCGAGAGAGAGAGAGAGAGAGAGAGAGAGAGAGAGATCTCAAGATGTATATAATTATACACACAGCGGCAGGCGGGCATGCATCGCGAAGAAAGGTCAGTAGGATAAAAACCGGACCACTCAGCATAGACCTTGCGTGCGCTCGTTTTTTTTTCGTTTTACTTCTTCATTCGATTAAGAGCTGTGCGCGTTACTTCCTTTTCCGATTTTTTTCTTCATCGCGCCGGGCGAATTTAATTTACAGACCGAAGGAGATCCGATCTGTGTGCTGGCTGTGCTGCATGTTACGGCATCGCGTCGCGCGGTGCGCCCGTCAATAGGTCATATAATCGTCGTCGTCGTCGAGAGCCAGGACGTTGCGAATGTATATAAAAGTCTCATCTTCAATGACACTGTACTTAATAATGATTCTCAATAACTTTTGTGTAATTTATTTTCTATAAATAGCGGTAACTTTGTTGGTTTAATAATAATTGAATGATTGATTAGTGGTGCGCGCGAGACTTTCTTTTTTTTTTTTTGCTGTAATTTCCTTGCAAGCCAAATAACGCGAGATGTAACGCGGGCTTATTTACGCCATTCCTTTCTTTCTTTCGGTATTATTTCCGATCCTTCGCTTGCGGACTTGCGAAATGGTGAAATGGTCCCGCCGTTCTCATTGTGTCTCTCGTGGGTACACAAATCATCAAAATAAACTCCGTACCGAGACTCTCACTGTGCCGGTCATTGACATTCATGCGCGTTTAAACCTTATCTCCACGGCTTCGCACTCTTTTCATTTTTGAAGTGTTTGGTTCCTGGCACGCGTATCCATCTAGGAATTTGGCTAAAAAATCGCGTCACGTGTGCGCATTCGATTACATCCTATAGGATATTTCATCGCTGTTTCGACGGTGACATAATGTTACTGAGATTCGCTTTGGAGCAGACATCGAATTGGATTTTTATTCATATAATTACATATTAGGTGATTTGCGCGGCAGCAGCAGCAGCTCTGCAGCGCACGACAAGGATAATATAATAATGTTACACGATCCGCGAGAGACGAAGTAAAAAAAAATGTCGAGACGATGATAATCGTTATAGTATTATATACATACTGGCCACCAAGGCGACTATAACACTATTTTTTTTCTTCGGTTTTTGGGAGCGCAGAAAGAAAGAGCGAGAGAGAGAGAGAGAGAGAATTCGGTGTTACATATGATAATTGTGTGCGCGCGCGAGCTACTCGTTAAATGCCGCGCGTTATTTAACATATATATTTAGAGAACCAGTTTTCAACGCGTGGCGCGTTCAATTCGTGCATGTGTGTGTGTGTGTGTGTGTGCACTATAACACACAGGGTAAAAACGTTTTCGCGAGCTCAGCTCTGGGACTCACGCGCCGCCGCACGACTTGATTAATTAATTGAGCACCCCGCGAGTGCAGTGCACATACAACACAGCACGTAAATAATACACACAGGCGGAGTTACACTTCTCGAGAGTTTACGATTTTGAACATTACGACAATGGATTTTTAGCTCGTGACTGTGTTTTCGTTAGTGCGCGCCACTTTCTACTTTATAACGCGTTTAAATGATACGATGATATTTTTTTTCCACATTCCCGGGATAGAATTACACGATGGAGAGCCGGCTTTTATTATAATGCATGGCCTCGGTGACGACGAAAACAACAAACAACACTGTGCACACGTGTCCTATAGGATATCAAGGTGTATTCAAAAACATTTGTATAGAAAAAAAATATTACAATCGAGAGACAATTCCGCACCCGCACGACGAACACAAGCCCAGGCGACTCGCCTATATCTAAACGATCGTTAAGCGCCGAGCTCGCGCTTTCACAACGATAATTGACGTTTATATCCGCTTTTACATTATCTCCGACTATACGATCGCGAGATAAAGGCGCGATTATGAAAAATTATTTAGTTTGTCTATGTATGCTTATAAGACGATTTTGTCACGCTTTATACGTTTTTTTATCTCTCGAACGCAGAGCGTAAGTAGTGGTGTATAAACATTTTGCAATGTACTTTTTTAGCTGCATTTCCAGTTCCTTTTTTTGTCGTGTATCTTTGATACGAAGTCTTCCGAGTAAAAAAGAGATCAACGTGCGTCTCTCTGAGCGATCTGAAAATGTAGCAAAATCTCATGATAATTATATATTAATTTAAATCGTAATTGCCGCTACGAATCGACTTGAAATCGGCCCGCTTATATCATGAATGAATCGACACGCGCGCTCGAGTGTGGTACATACATACGCCCACGCGCTCTACATTACTCCACTTACACACACACATACACAGTCGAAAGTCATGCACTTTTCAACTCTGCGTATTATACGCGCCTATTTCTCTATCTCTTTTTTTCTCGTATACACAACCGGCGACCGGTTTACATTATATACGATCGGTGCACGCGTTTATATGCACGCGTACCTGCGATGGTACCTCTCTCTCTCTCTCTCTCTCTCTCTACGTGTGCTCTCATGTGCGTACACGTACCTTACCAGTGCTTAAAAATCTACCGTTGGCATAACAGATATAATACGTATTATGGTAGGTACATACGTATACACACGCGTATCACATGCTCATGCTCGTAGCGCGACACACGCCGTGCACACTTGCAGTTTGGCGTTTGGCCTCTCTTTGGCAATCGTTGCATAATATACTACGTCTCTCCCTATAACGCACACACATACACACGTATACAGAGGTAAATATCCGTTGTGTCCATGTCTCCGTCTCTCTTTCTCTCTGTACTTGTGCTGTGTGTATGTACGCACGCACACACGTGTTTGCGAGTGTAGTAATTATTTTATGTAATACATAAGAGCCTGGCCGAAGCAGTACAGTACACACATACACACACGCGCGCGCGGGTTACCCAAGATGTATAATCGGCGCGGCCTATCGCGAGCGCAGCCTCCTTTTTCGGGCTTTGTATCGGCTGTTGTATGTATACATAATGTACTCGCGCGAATTGTTTATAATCCTGCGCCGGGTGAGAGAGTCGCGACGCGCAAAATTGGGTTACTGCCGTGCAACGGCCTTGAGTATGATAATCAAAGCCGTGCGCGAGAGCGAGAGTCCCCACGCCCCAAGAGTTTAAGGCTTCGCATTTTTCTTTATTTATTTATGTCTTCTTTTCTTCTCTCTCTCTCTCTTTTTTAAATTTGGGCAGGGGGACAGTGGTATATAATCCGTGGCGATCTCCCACGCGGCAGAAACGAGACGATCGTTCCAAGGAAATTGGCGAAATAAGCACGTGGTGGTATTTTTGCTAATATAATCGCGTGATCAACGCCGCCGCCCGTGTCTCTGATGTAATTTTTTTTTCTCGACAAATTCTTCGGCCAATTATATCGATAAAAGCCCGGGGATTAAGGATGGGTGTAGCTCGAAGCTTTCGTACATAAGCGCGACGAGCGGATTTATCGGATGATTTTTCTATATAATAATATGATATAATGGCTTTGGCAATTATCCTATCAGTCAATCAGAAAATCATTTTCTGATTAGCATGGGGACGTTCTCGTGTAATTTCTTCATTTATTACAACCGTTCATTCATCTTTATAATATCGTTAAATAAAAGTAATGAATCCCGTTGCGTCGCGTGGAAATTAATGCTGTCAAAGTACACAACGTCTGTGATAGAAGTAATAGATCTTGAATTAAAGTGAGAATGCATCTCTTCGATGTTTATTTCCATTGAGTAAATTTGCAATAATAAAAATTACTATCATTAGCTCGTATACTTCATACATGTGTGCGTTATAACTGATAAAAACAAATTGAAAATGACGAAATGATACTGCACTGCACAGTATGCGTCCATTAATTTTCACACTCTTTCGGTGAAAAGCAGCAAAAAAACGATAAATTTTAAAATATAATTAACGATGAATCATTGCGCCGCAATCGTACGATTTTAGCGCCTTGCTCGATGCTTCTGGAAATCATTGTTTCGTACATATGCATATGAATTTGCAGCTGCAGTGGCGGCGTCGAAAAAAAAGAGGATCGAGAAAAACTTCAATAATCAGCCCATGCTCGTTAAAACGTCATATCGAGTCGACGTCGTCGACGCTTGGATATTTGTGTATGACTGAAAATCCCGCGCGCGGCTATGATACGTTCGTATAGTTGTCTTATCGAAACCGACGTTTCTCTCTCAAGCTATACAGCCAATGTTCGATTCATTTTTCTTCATAGATCGATAATTAGCGTTGTGCGTGAAATTTTCTGTGTTTCAAGTTTATACGGTTGAATTTTAGACTAAACTATAGGATATTATTTATTTTTTTTTATCGCGCTCCATTTCAAGGAAAGAACCAGTGTTTTCTAATTTTTTTAATGCGAGATAACTGATCTTTGAACTTCTTTGTATACAGATCAACATTGAGACTTTTAAATTTATGTCTTTTTTTCATCAACTTCTCGCCACTTCCGTATCTCAAGTATGTATCGCACATGAAAGTTATCGGTTCATCTCTTATCATCAGGAAGATTAAATTATACTCGCCATTTTTAATTTATAAATAGATAGATATTTTCGAATATTCAAAAAACAGTCAGTATTAAATTTATTTTGTCTTGAAAAGGTCGGGAACCATACTGACTGTATTTTGTAATGCTCTTGACCATCTGGATATCTTTTAAACAAGGGGACAACCTTCAAAGATTGTAGTTTTAACTTCAAATTGTTATGGAAGGTAGTTTCTAATTTAACATCAAAACAATTTTTTTCTTCGCATCGCTTTGAAGCTTGGCAAAGAAAGTTGAATTATTTCAATGCAAACGTGGTGTAGTTATAGCAACATTTGCGCGAGATGCAATCCGCGAATGTTAATTTATTATACACATAGAGTCATCGCTCGTTGCAAGCAAGTTCAGTGGCAGGCAAGGCTACTACAATACGGCACTACTATTCACTAGTGAGATGCGCAGTGCTTTGAGAAGCGAATGCGAAGCTGCAGCTCTCCTCCTCTTGATGATAATGTACCGTGAACGCAGGCAATGATCTGCCTTTTTCTGCACGATTTTATGGAAAACATCATACGTATGCTATACGTATGACGATATTTACGAGTTCGCTTTATAAAAATTTAATTTCTTCGTACAATCGCGAGCGTATGAAAAAAAATTTAATTTCAATTACAGGTACGAGTAAAAAAAAAATTAAATTACCAAGTAACTCCCATCCCGCGTATATAACGATGTTGACAGATTATGATTACACACGACGACTACGACGTTGTATTACAGTTAAATACAGGATTTATGTTTTTATTTCAGGTGATCGAATCGATCGGAGTTCATACACACGCATACGCACGCAGGCCTTGCGTACTTAACGCAGCTACAACACCACATCGGCAGCCACCATGAAGTCTCTGATCGAGCTACAACAATACAGAAGTAAGCTCACTGCTCAGCCTCTCGACTAGATGTAGCTTAAACACTATAATACCTATCCGCGCTCTCCTCTCCGCGAGAATGAATGAATGCTTATAATTTTTACATAACTATATCACGTCCGCGTCGACTGCTGTCGTATGTATTATTGCCGCCGCGGAATGCGCTCTCGTGAATGAAGCGAATGTAAAAAATATAAAATTCGTGCAAAAATAGGTTAATTGGATTCTAATGACGGTTTTTGCGGCGGGAGGGATTTGCTTTAGCGCGTGAACTCTTATCGATACACGTATATATACGTGTGATTGCGTGCGTCTATATATATTATACAGAATGCGATTCGATATATAATAAACGCACTCTCGCCGATTAATGACAGTTCACGCGCGCATATAATACGCCAGATCGATTGCTCACAATATCGCACCGCAATTACATATTTAAAGTCCTTTTCTCAAAATTAAACGTCGTAATTTCGCGCGCGCGTGTGCTGCAAGTGAACACAAAAACCGTCCGTAAAAGCTATATTAAAAGCCTTGTGTATAATTACGCGTGCTCGAGAGACATTTTTTTCTCCCTCTCTGTCTCTTTCAAGAGTATTGTTACGAGCTAGGAGTGATTTTATTTTTACATAATTACTAGGTGACGGGGACCCGTGTGTTGTGCGTGTGTATGACTTTCAAAAAATTAATAGATCGATTTGTGCAACCGCATCCGAAGAATGCGATATACTTTATTCGGCCACTGAGGAGAGATACGTGTGTCGAATCTTTTCACTTTTTGTAAAGTTCAACGCCCTTATGTATAGAGTCGAGAATACCACGGCACGGCACAAAGATTATATATGAGCAATTCTCTAAATGAAACGCATTTTTTGAGGTAGAATCGCGGCAAATTTTTTTTTCAAGCTACGCGGATACGGACCCCCGGGAAATGTTTTTGGGGGTCCTAGGAACATGTAACCACGTAGGAACCATTGAAATTTCAATAGTGTTTACTTTTATAGCTACTTTTGTGATTTAGAGGACGAAAAATCATGTTTTTTCGTATATGCGGCTAGTTACTCGATTTCCAAGTCGTTGAAAAAGTATCAAAACTCATCTGAAAAATTTAACTAACTACTGTAATCGATAGGAAATTTTCTCAGCTTTCCAATGGTGCTATCAGATTTTCCCACAATTTGCTCATTCACCGAGAAAATCGCCATCAAGCATGCCAAGCTAAATATCTCGAAAAACTCGGTACGGAAAAAGTGATTTTTGAGGTTTATTTTCGATTTTTCTTCGTGAAAATGAAATTTATCGGAAAATCTGACTACACCATAAGAAAGCTGAGGAAATTTTCTATCGAAAGCATATCTTCATTTATTTTTTGAGTCGAATTACAATGTTATACATGGGAATTTCTTTTACGTTGTTCGCTGTTTTCTGTTTCCAAGCTGATTCAGCGCGGTCACGAGGTTTTCGGCTCGCTACAATGAAAACTAGCTCGTAAATTCCACTGAAAAAATAAATGAAAATATGATTTCGATAGGAAATTTCCTCAGCTTTCTTATGGTGCATTCAGTTTTTCCGAAAAATCTCATTTTCAACAGGAAAAATCAAAAATAAACCTCAAAGATCACTTTTTCCGTACCGAGTTTTTCGAGATATTTAGCTTGGCATGTTTGATGGCGATTTTCTCGGTGAATGAGCAAATTGTGGGAAAATCTGATAGCACCATTGGAAAGCTGAGAAAATTTCCTATCGATTACAGTAGTTAGTTAAATTTTTCAGATGAGTTTTGATACTTTTTCAACGACTTGGAAATCGAGTAACTAGCCGCATTTACGAAAAAACATGATTTTTCGTCCTCTAAATCACAAAAGTAGCTATAAAAGTAAGCACTATTGAAATTTCAATGGTTCCTACGTGGTTACATGTTCCTAGGACCCCCAAAAACATTTCCCGGGGGTCCGTATCCGCGTAGGTTGAAAAAAAAATTTGCCGCGATTCTACCTCAAAAAATGCGTTTCATTTAGAGAATTGCTCATATATATAGTAGTATATATATTACCGCGCGTATAATTTGTAAATAAGCTACAAAATATTTTTCGAATTACATAATCCAGGCGCGCGGGCGAGCTTTAAAATAAGAGCCGCGCGAGTTGAGTAATTGATGAGGATCGAAATGGTGCTATACGCATATAAGTGCTCCGGTGTGAGGCCCATTTTACGATTATTACGGTATTTAAAGTGTACGAAAATGACTCGAGTAACGAAGTGCTGCCGCGCGGGTTGTGCAGCAGCAGCTGATGATTTCATATGAATGCGCGACAATTATACAATCGCCCGAGTGCGAACGGATTACATTTTGAAAAATCAAATTTACTGACGTCGCGTAGTCCTTCGAGCGGGTGAAAAGTCGCGCGAAAAAAAACGACATTCGTAATGTTACGTTGAAAAAAAAAAGTTATCGATATGCCATGTACAATGCATACTCTTGTACTCTTGTACTATGCGTACCTGTCTCGTGCATTGATTGATTTTCATTTCTAACGTTCACGAGGCCTCGATTAAGATTTGGGTTTTTTTTTCTCTCTCTCTCTCTCTCCTCGTACACTCTTTCGACCGATCGGCCGCTGCAGTGAACTCCGTAGTTGAAAATTACGCACTAACACACACACACACACTCGCGTCTAGATAATCGTAAAAACTCGTCGGGCATGAACGAGTAGTTTTTCTCGCATGACAGTTAATGCGCGTCAATGTAGCCGTGTCATCGGTTATAAGTCATTGTGTTTTGGGATGGGATAATACGAGATGATAATATTTTGCTTTTTTGTCGCGCTCGCAATTTTTGTTCGGTTACTACTTGCTGCTCGTGCGCATATGCTAATCGCCAATTTGCCGATTCGATCGCCAAGATAGGATTTTAATTAGAAAATTTACACGTTAATGTTCGCTCTTCGGCCGGGAGAGATTACAGGAAAATCGCTCGCGCTACGATGTATTTTTGTTTTTTGCTTCAAAAAAATCTACGTACTTAAATTATTCAGTGGTTTCTTGTCACGTGTGTAATTACTCTCGAATGATACATGACGCGCATTAGCCCGTCCTTTCGTGTCCACGTGAAGAGCAATAAAGCCACTTGCTAATAGACAGAATGCATAAACATTGTATATCTTAAAAATGAAACTTAAATGAGTGATTGGATAGCTCCAAAAAAAAACAACAACGTACAATTTCATCACGTTGCAGTAGATCTATAGAAAAAATTGAATGCTATAATAGTCAAATATACCATTTTATAGTTCTTTTTGAATATTAGAAAGAAACTGATGTAAAATAATTGCACGTGACCAAGAAGAGTAAAAATTCATGATTTTCTTGAAGCTTTCATCACGTGTAGTGTAAACTCACATTATGTATTGTATCACGTTGTTCAATTTTTAGCTTTTAGTATTTTTTTATGAATTTCATCTCCATAAACACTAAAAATCGGTACTCGTACTCACACGATGCTGGCAAGTCGATGTCGATCATACATAATTTTTATCCAGTTCCATTGATGTATGAAAAAATAAAATAAAAATATGTTATCGCAAAGTAGGATGAGGAATAAATAATTTTAATTTCTTTTACTCCGATTACAGAAAATATTGAAAAATACAAGTTTCTCGAATGAGGAAGTTTTAATAGCGATTTTTAATAAAAATGAAAGAATTTCGCAAGATTGAGTACACGATTTTCTGCTAATTCTTTAACAAATCTCCATAAATTACCCTTATTTTGGCATCCCTGCAATCTCCCTTTCAAGAGTTTAACTCTGAATGATGCAATTGTATTAAAAAATAAAAATTTCTTGTTACAGAATGCATCGTACTATTCATGACGGGTGTGCTATGCTGCGCCACGGCCATAATCGTATACATCGTCGACCCAGTCAAATTGATCGTACAAAACGTAAGTCGTCGAGCATAAATATTTCACGCTGACTTTTATCTGCTCGGTGCAGAAAAAAAAGATTATTTTATTTTTAGAACACTTTTTTTTCTCTTTCACCTATATCTCAATTTATTTTTGATAAAAACAGTCATCGAGGTTGCAAATATAGCCATATACACACACACCGGTATACGACGTGTAAATTAATTTCGATGTAAATTACAGAGCATGACAATGAAGCCTGGTTCAATGATCTTCGACGTGTGGAAAAAGCCTCCGATCGAAGTCTTGCTCAACGTCTACATATTCAACATCACGAATCCTGACGCCTTCCTCGCCGGCGAGGAGAATCTCAAAATCAACGAGGTCGGACCTTACGTCTATCAGTCAGTTAGCCTTTTGTTTTCATTCGTTTTAAATCTCAATCAACTGATCCATAAAATTTAACAATTTTTTTCCATTGAATTTGCAGAGAAATATTGGAGAATCAGAATGTAACGTGGAACGAGAATGGAACTCTATCGTACTACCCGAGGCGAACCGTGCTTTTCCGCGGCGATCTCTCCGTGGGTGATCCTCACGGGCAAAACATCACGGTTCCGAATATTCCTATGCTCGTAAGTAACCGATATAGATACAGTATTCATATCGGAGAATTTTCGAAGCCAGAGAAAAAAAGGAGACGAGAGCAGTTAATTCGTGACGCAAATCGGATATAAAATTTCAATGCATTTTTTTGTCACTCATTAACGAAGATGCACCGAGCGCTCTGTGCGTCGTATATATCCGTCTTTGAGTAATGGCAAACATAATTGCGTAAATCTCTCGCTCGAGGCGTAGATATGTTATTTTAAACGCTCGTTTCTTTCTCGACAAACAATTTGATTTCAATAAAGATGCGCACGAATACGATCTGAGAAAGAAAAAAAAACAATATTTCGTAAAAGCTCTGGCAGACGAAGCTTGCGGATGAAGGGACACTAACTTTTAGTAATATCGCTGCAGACTTTGTTTTTTCTTGCAATTTATTTTTGTCGCTGATAACAGCAACAACAACGCGCGCGCGGGACGTACGTATCAGTGAACAATTTTTCAACAAACTTCCAAATGGCGATTAAATGTTTCAATTCTCGACGATTGATGAATATGTTAATTCAAAAATTTTCTTTCTCAATTATCAAGGCGATCGAATTTTCAATACGCGCCAACGAAGATTTATCAGATTGCGCGTTAGGAAAAGCTATGAATTTTAATTATTGCACAAAGTGTCACTTTAACGAGTATTACATTCAATTAGAAACCTGTTTTGCAGTTGTGATAGCGCGCAAGCGCAGCGGACTTTGAATCTATGATCGTTTCATCACCGTCTTCCTCCTATACAATTATTGATATGAAAAATAATTCTGCAGGATCGATACGTTACACAATTTGTTTTCTATCTCTCCTTTCCGCAGGGCATCTCGTCGGCCATCAGGAACGCCGGCTTCTTCGTCAACTATCCCTTCGTCCAGCTGGCGAATCTGCTCAACAGCCAGCCGATTCTGCATCTGAGCGTGCACGACTATCTCTGGGGCTACGACGACAATCTCGTGAATCTGGCGGGCAGCGTCGTGCCCGGCTACATCAATTTCCGCAAGTTCGGACTGCTCGATAGGGTGAGTTTTTTTTTCATTGCAATAATGACGAGAGAGTTGAATGCACAGCGGGTATTTTATCGCGGGACTTTTCGCTCGATTGGACTTGATCGATGCTCGGGTGAGTGGATTCTTACCAATCGGTGGCAATAATAATAATATATGTAAATAACCGTATGTGCACCGCGATAATTTTATGTTATAATTTTTTGTTGTTATTCTCTCTCGCTCTTTTCTTTGTAACGCGACGCCTCGGGTTATTGGCCTTAAACGTTACTTTTTTTCTCTCTCTTTCTTTCTCACTCTTTCGAATCGGATATCTTTTGCAAAAGTTTCGTAATTAACGCACTGCTGTTATAAACAATATAATGTCATACGGCATTATAACAAACTACAGAGCCAGCGAGCAGGGGAGCGAGAAAGAGAGAGAGAGAGAGAGCAACAAAAAAGGCAATCGGCGTTGCAGCTTTTGCAAACGAGTTAATTTCTTAAGAAGTTACGAGTATTATGTCTTGCCTCATATCTTATATGAATGCTTCCATACATAGGGGGATAAAAAAACAGTTAACCGATCAACATTTGAAATTTTTAAACGTTCTCTCTCCCCTTCTCTTTGCTTAGATCATAAAAAAATCGGATCATATTAATTTTTTGGGGCCAAAGGATGCTAGCTCGTAATCCGATGCTAATAAGGTGTGCGGCTAGACTAGTTGATCGGAGAGGAACAAAAAAGCCTTACAACATTTATTAACTCGTACGATGTGTAGCAGAAATTTGAATGTGCAACTTTTTAACTAATACCTGCTTAGAGTCGATTTTTCAACAGATGACATCATTTTTTTCTTCTTTTCTTATGCTATACTCGCGCGATCGTTGCTATAAATTAAAAATTTATCGATTAGTCGGCATAATCGAAAGATTAATAGCTTGTTGCCATTGTGGCATGACGAATCCTCGTGTTTTTCAAAAAATGATACGCGATACGCCTCAGCTGCTTGATGTAGACGTTGCAGTATAAAGTGAAAAATTTTTGCAGATGTACGACGAAGGTGACAATCTCATCAACATGAACATCAAGAACAGAAAAGACATGATCAACGAAGTTGGAAGATACCTGAGCATCGAGATGATCAATGGAAGTCCAGGTCTGTCGAACTGGGGATACGTCAAACGCGAGGGCAACGAGACCGAGAGTGATAGGTTCGTTTTCAAATTTAAAATAATTTATATAATTACATTTCATTCATTGAAGTTAAGGTAACAACAAATTATGATTTTGCAGGAACACCAAGTGCAATCGGCTGCAGGGAGCCACGGAGGGCACGGTCTTCCCGGCGAACATGGATCCCAAGGCAGTTTTCCGAGTTTTCCGCAAGGCCTTCTGTCGACCGGTGCCGATCACCTTCCAGAAGAAGGTCGTGGCCGCCGGTCTGCCCGCCTACCAGTACACGATCGTCGACAATTTCGCCGATCCGCCGGAGGAGAATCCAGATAATGAGTGCTACTGCCGCAACAACGACTGTCTGAAAAAGGGCCTGATGGACTTGACGCCTTGTTATTACAGTGAGTACAAAACTTTCGTTGCATGCGCACAACAAATGCGTTAATACGAGAGCCGATCGAGGAAAGAAAAACTCGTTTGTGGAATGGGGTAATTGAAACGTTACGCCCGGCTTTTCTCTCACGCACTCGAGCTCGCGCTGATCGTTAAGCGTAAACAAATAAAGATCGTGACGCGCGCGTCACAATTTTTTGACGGTCTGCAAAAATTATGTAAGGAGAAAAAAAATAAGAAAAAAAAATCATAACAACCTGGCAATTTTCACCCAACAGATATACCAGCGGCAGCGTCTCTGCCCCATTTCCTCAACGCCGATCCAACGTTGGCCAACGGAATCGAAGGTCTCAGTCCCGACGCTGAAAAGCACAGCACAGTCATCCAGCTGCAACCGGTAAGTGTCGCGCGCAGCTTTTTTTCCTCCTCTCTCTCTCTCTCTCTCTCTCTCTTTCGAGCGATCGGAGACACGAGTGTAAGCCACGCGCGCTTGGATTACGAAACGCAATAGTATAAATTAGACGTTTATTAATATTATATTTTATATTTCGACTCGAAATTCGCTCGCTTATTAAATTGTGCTCGAGGAACGCGATATTGAATAACCGAAAAATTCAATTAAGGCGCGATATAGATATTTTACGAGGTGATGTAACCGGCAAGACTGTCGCCCGAATATTTTGCTAAATGTACGCGTTTTTCTGCACTTAATACGGATGTTTGGATTTACTAAAAGAAAGAGGTAAATAGAAAAATATAATAGCAAAGATTATACCGATGAATGAATCAGAAGATAACGATCGTTTCGAAAGAGATAGAGAGAAAGAGAGAGAGAGATGGAAAAGGACAACGAGACAGAGAGCTATATGGCTAGCTGCAGCTCGTCACGCAATGAATGGGATTGATGGCATTATAATGATTATGTTTATCTATTTTTTTTTCTCTTGCCACTACAGAACATCGGTATACCGATGTACGTGCACTCGAGGTTGCAGACAAATCTCATCATGAAGGAGACTAGATACAATTCCAAGATTAAGCCGTTTAACAATCTGGTGGTGCCGCTCTTCTGGACTGATCTCGTGAGTATACTCACTACACTGCACATCTAGCTCTATGCCAGCAGCGCATTTTTCGTAACCTATTTTCCTCCTTCGCGGTCTATGCGCGCGATGCTAATGCGCGCCTAGCCGCTTTTTTTCTTCTACTTACTACTTCTTCTTCTTCTTCTTCTTCTTTTAATCAGCGCGTTTTTCTTAATTTATGACTTTTTATGAAATCACTCGGCGCGGCAACGGCTGCGACGATGATGATGCGTACGCTGCGTGTATACACGTACACACACGCACAGCCTATTCAATTCATTTTAATGAAACGAAAGGACGAACGAGATTTTCATATTTATAATGCGTCGTTGTTGCGGCAATCGTTTGACAATTTATCGTTGACCGATCATAATAATTACGTTTTTTGAGAAATTCACGTGATAAATCTCGTCGTTCGCGTACATGTACCTATTCATCGGTACACGCGAACCGTGAAAAAGAGCCAGAAAAAAAGCAGTTTCATCTCGAATTCGTGACCCCGCAAGCGCGTAAGAAAGTATTCCGCGCGCAGCAGCTGCGTGATCGTCCTTGGCCTCGATACGATATAAACTACTTTCGCGCGCGGCATCGCGCACATCTATATATACGACTTCAGAAAACTGAAATTTCACTCTCTTTTTCCAGCAAATTCCCAAGCTGCCGGCGGACCTCATGCTGCTCCTGAGGCTGGCCCTCGTCATCGGTCCGATCTCGCAGCTGGTCCTCGTGATCATCCTCGCCCTCGCGGGGGCCGTCTGCGTCTGCTGGGCGCTCGCGCGCACCGTCATGATCGTCCACGAGCATCAGCAGGAGGAGGCGCGCCGCGACAAGGAGCGTCGCGACAGCGCCGATCTGCGAATACCCCTCGGCTACGGACAGTACACGGCCATAAGGATTCTGCCGGCCATCAAGAAGATCACTTCCAAGACGGATTTGTTTATGTGAGCGCGCGCGTGCTGGATCCTTACGTAGATTTTAAGACGAGAGATGAATGCGAGAGAACAATTTTTATCGATTGATTGCGATAGCGCGCGCGCGTGTGTGCGTGTGTGTGTGTGTGTGTGTGTGCGAGTCTGGCGTCTGCGAACGAGATTGTAATTGTGCGTGTGTACGATTGCGTGCGCGTTAATTGTGCGTGTGTGTTAGTTTAGCATGTGTATTTATGTTTATTAATTTTTTCGTTTTTAAGCGTCGAAACTAGAATTCGAATTGTAAAGAATAGAAAAAAAAAGATATCGTGATATTATTACATTAAAATAGATTTCGAGCTGCTATTTACGCTGGGGGTTAAAGCGAAAGTGGTAAAAAAATCTCCTTATTCGCCATTCATCAAGTGCCTTTTCGTTTTTAAGTCACTTATATAGTTTCGCAAGTATTTCATCGTTTTTGTTCGGCATACAACAAAAAAAGAATAATAATAATAATTGTGTAAACGAATTATACAGCAGCCAATTCCGAGTGCTGCAGCGCCCTAGATTTTTTACAAATCGGAGCGCATGAATTCTACATATTGTTGGTGCACACATCGCGATACTCTTACTTTTTGAAAAAAGTTTTTCGTCCTCATGACATTGTTTTTACAGAACGAAACATCGTAACTTTTTTATGGTAAAATGGAGTTATGTCGTGAAAAATTATTATTACAATTATTAGTTGCAACTAGCAAATTCCACCGTCATATGTTTATGTTTTACAATCATTGATTTTTATGAAAAAAAAGGAGGAGCACTCTGCAGCTTTATAATATCATTCATTAAACGACAATAATATGTATCTATTTTTTACGGTTTTTATATAATATCTATGTACAAAAAAAATCTTGCCAATCCTTTCGCGTGACAAAAGAAGAATGATCGCTTATATCATTGATACTCCTTCGTCGTTTTTTTAATGCATTAGATGTATGATATTTTATAGATAAAAATTCCATGTCAGAGGCACTAATAAAAATTATGTTATACATTGTATTTTTAAAATGGGAAATATTGTTTTTAAGAAAACTAGAATTAATTTGTAAATAAACGAAGTGATTCGCATTTTTAGTCCAAACAAAGTTATTATTTAGTTGAAAACATAATTAAAAATTTATTCTTAAAAATTAAGACTGACATTTTTCTTTTTATATAAGTG
The DNA here is from genome assembly GCF_000599845.2 of Trichogramma pretiosum. Classification (NCBI taxonomy): domain Eukaryota; kingdom Metazoa; phylum Arthropoda; class Insecta; order Hymenoptera; family Trichogrammatidae; genus Trichogramma; species Trichogramma pretiosum. The sequence goes on along the minus strand of NW_019641632.1, from coordinate 590,910 downwards.
TCCTCATCGCTCATTGATATCATCGTTTGGTGAGTCTACACAAAAGTTTCTAGATCGAGAAACTGATTCTATTTTATAAGAAGGTAATTTCAATTCAGTTGGTAATCGTATAACTTCTATCACAGTGATCTAGCTTATCGGTGGCTATTTTATTGTAATGATGTATAAAAAGTGTATTTTTGCTTTTAATTATTTTTGTTAAATATTGTTTCAAATATTGAAGCGAGTTTCCTGATTTTTACCGATTTTTTTCTAAACCCGAAACATCTAGCTCGTTACGCGTCTGTGCCAAGTGCAGTAATATTACTAAATGCTGTTTGAATTTGATTATATATCCCGCAACAGCGTGAATAGTTTAAAAACAGCTCTATCGATATTACAAGAAAAAAAGAAAATTTGTTACATTTTACTCACATAAGTTTATATAAATAGTTTCCGCGTTTTATTTTTTACGAAATCCAAATAAAAATTATTTGTTTTCCATCTTTCTTGTTACCAAATTAAAAATTTCCGATTTCTGTGTACATTTTCTACGAATTTGAGGAAGTTCCTCCCTCTTCATGATTGTAATATTCGATCTATTTCATCCGGACCATCGATACTTGGAAATAGAGACATTGTGATCAGTTGTATATTTAAAGAATTATTTTCTGCTATCAAATTTGAAATAGTCGATTCCAAATGTGAAGTTCTCGCTACCCAATATAAAATTTGCGAATTCAAATTTGAATTTTCATCTTTTAAACTTTTATTTCTCGATACCAATTGTGAATTTGTCGAATCCAAACATGAATTTCTCGCTATCAAATGTGAATTTTTCAATGCCAAATATGAAGTTTTCTCTTTCAAATGGAAAATTATTTTTTTCAAACTTGAATTAGTCGATTCCAAATGTAAATTTCTCACTTTCAAATTTGAATATTCCGATAGCAAATTTTAATTTCTTGATTCCAAATCTGAATATTCCGATTGCAAATATGAATTTCTTGATTCCAAATCTAAATATTTCGCTTCCAAATTTGAATATTCATATACCAAATCTTGTTTAGAACAATCTTTTATTTGTGACATATGAAGATATTTATGCAATTTGGCTTTGTAATAGATAAATAGATTAATAAATTTAAAAATTAATTGTACTACAAATATAATCTAAATTAATCTTACATATAATATTTAATCAAACTTTTTAATTTTTCATCTTCCCATTCTTGTCCTTTTTCGTATTCTTCATGATATTTCGCTAACATGGACATGGTAGATTCCCGCCGACTCCTAGACCAGAAAAAAGATTTCACTTCATTCGTAAACTCATTTTTTATTACCTCTTCTCCAAAATATGTATACCTGTGGTATATGATTGCTAATGCTTGGCTGGTATGTATTTTCTTTTCAGGTAATCGTAATTTCAATTTCAGTGACAGAATGTAAGCAACTATTATTCCAGTTACTTCTAAAATGTTCATACTCGCGAATTCTTCGAGATTATTTTTATCATTATCATTAACCCATATCTTAATACACTGTATTAACTAAACCCGACTCGTAGATGTATAATTTTTTACATCTTCACTTCTATCTTTTAGTTTTTAAATGATCATTTCTACACGATTTGTGCCTTTTTTCCCCCATTTTCCTGAATCGAAATTCGTAACTTGATTTTCTTTTAGATACGCTTATATGATATCTAATTTTTCCGGTTTGAACATCAGGTATGTATAATCCAAACTCATTTTGAATTTCAGAAGTCTAAAATTAACTTGCTATTGCAACCAAATGATTGAAATTAGAATCTAGAGGTGTGGCGATCTCTTTCTTAGACTAGTCGGATCGACGCGAATTATTGCATAGTTTGTATAGTACTAATACGATTAGCTAAACTTTCAAACGATCAAATAACGTGTTTCTCGCTTAAATATCAATATTTATAAAACTGAAATATAATATTGAAGCAGGGATTTACTTTCTGGTCGAAATTTTATTCGAGCGCGTGTGAGGTCAGTCAAAATAACTCATCAATATAAATCTTCAATTATAAATCTTCTTTCTCATCAATATAAATTCTTCTAATGTTCATCCTATATGTATCGTCGTCCCAATACAGAAAGATGGTTCAAAAAGATACTTTTCTGTACAGGGATGGCGTTATTATACTTTTGCGTTCGCGAATTAATAATATTACGGCTTATTTTGACCGCAGAATTTACACTCTCATCATTTATTTTACTGATAATAATTTCGATACGATAAATCAAGATTGTTTTGATTTTTCATGAAAACTTGATTGTTTGTTTTGATATTATTGACCCATTTACAGTATTGAAATTAACAGTGAATTATTTATAAAGTCCTATGCTCGCAATCATCGTAATTATGAAAGAAGCAAAGAAAATGCGATGTATTTCACACGTTTTTTTTTTAATCTCAGTTTTTCATTGAGATATTCCAGTTAAAATAATTTGTATTCGATTTTATTTTTTACCAAACTGAACATTTTCAGTTTATATGTAAAATTTCTTATGAATTAATCATTTAACATTGTGAAATACATTTTGAAATACATTTTGAAAAACATTTTGAAAAGCATTCTCAAAACATAAATAATTGATCTTAAATGAGATGTATGACTAATTAAACTTTAATAAGTTAATCGATATTTTTGGATCTTTTAATGTTAATCATTTATTTAATATTATAAGTAATAATAATTAACTCGTTGAAAATGATAAGAAAAATTGATTTAATCATCTGTGTCGAGTGCTCTCGATAATTGTGGATTATCGATTAGTAGATTGTAGACTGAATTAGGATAAAAAACGAAATATAGCAAAATTTTCTGGTATAAGTATAAAACTTTTTTTTTTTAATACGCCACTCTATTTTTTTTTTTTTTTTACAAATATCGATAAATTATTAGATAAAAAATCGCATCGTTTTTATACGAAGTTAAAATCAGAATGTAAACAATATTAAAAATGATCGAGACAACGTCGATTATTATTCGGATACAACGTTGTTCTGCTTGCTTTTGACCGTCATCGCGCTATTCAAAGCCCGATTCAAATCTCCAATTATATCGGCTTCGTTCTCTATTCCCACCGATAATCGAATGAGATTGTCTGTGATTCCTAATTTTTCTCTCTCCTCCAAAGGCACCGAAGCGTGAGTCATGACGGACCTGAGTAAACAAATTTTTTTGTTATGAAAATCAAAAATGACACGTCGTGCGAGTAGCGGCACAAACGTTGTGCACGTGTGTAATACTCACGGAAGCTCAGCCAACGACTCGTAACCTCCCAGTGATTCGGCCAAGATAAACAATTGCAGGGACCTCAAGAAAACATCTGAGTTGCCTTTGATGTAAAACGAAATGATACCACTGTAGCCGGACATCTGCCTCTTGGCAAGCTCGTGCTGGGGATGAGATTCGAAAACTGTAAAAAAAGCAGTAGAGAGAAAAATCGGTTAATTATCGTCATAAGCTCTGGTTCGATTTTTTGACCAATAATTTTCAGCGAAACTCACGAGGATGTATGCATTTTTCTACGTATGGATGTTGGGAGAGGAATTTAGCCACGGCCAGGCCGTTCTTCATGTGTTGCTGCATCCTCAGCTCCAGAGTCTTCAAGCTGCGATTTACCAGGGCGCAGTCGAAGGGAGAGGGAACGATTCCCATTGCTGCGAAAAGAAAATAATTTCGAAAGTAAATAAAGGGTACACAGCCGATTACAGCGTCAAGCGTTCTTATGCAAAAAAACTCACCGTTTTGGATGAATCGCAATCTCTCTGCGTAATCATCCCGACTAGTGATAGCGGCACCCATAATGACGTCAGAGTGGCCGTTCATATACTTGGTCAACGAGTACATGGATATGTCGGCGCCAAGGTCCAGGGGCTTCTGGAAGTAGCAGGTGACGAAGGTGTTGTCGACGACCGTGATGATGTCGGGCCTCGTGGCCTTGACCTTGTCGCAGATGCCCTTGATGTCGGCGAGCTTGAGCAGGGGATTGGTCGGCGTCTCGATCCAGATCATCTTGGTGCTGGGCTTGACCGCTTCGAGGAAGTGGTCGACGTTGCAGGCGTCGACGAAGGACGTCTCGATGCCCTGCTTGGAGGCGCAGCGCTTGAAGAAGCGATTGGTGCCGCCGTAGACGTCGTCGCCGCAGACCACGTGGTCGCCCGTCTCGAGCATGGCCAGCAGACCGGTGAGGGCGCCCAGACCCGACGAGAACACGACGGCGTGCTTGCCGTTGTCGAGAGCAGCCAGGCACGTCTCCAGGCAGTTACGGCTCGGATTGCCGCTGCGGCCGTACTCGTATCCCTGTTTGTATAAACATAATTGCGCGGGTGTGAGACATCGTCGCGATTCATACGTGTGCATAATATGCAACGATGGATAAAAAATATTTTTTTGTTGTACTAACGCTGTGCTGAGCTGGCCCCGATTGTTTGAACGTCGTCGACATGACGAGCGGTGGCACGACCGATGCGTGGCTCCATTGCAGAGGGTCCTGACCCGCGTGGATGGCTTTCGTGGAAAAGCCTTGTTCGTTGCTTGCCGGCATTTTGTTTTGTTTTTGTTTTTTTCTTTTAGTTCTGAAAGCGAAAAGTTTTCAAGATTATGTATCTCATTATTTGTGTCTAGACGAAGCCCCACGCAATCGAGCGGCGCACCGTTAGAGATCGGGTTTATTGGAAAGTTCCATCGATCCAACGAGATGAAGCCGGCTGAAACCAAACGGAAATGGGAGTCTAGATGTACAGACAGACCCAAAAAGTAATGATGCAACATTCTTTAAAAAGTTAGTAGTTTTATACCATGGGCTAAACCCGAATTTTGAAAAATTTTCGCATTTATCTGAACAATCAACAGTAAGTATTGATTTTAGAAATTGCGATCATCTATTTCGTCATTATTTTTTTGACTCATGTTTTTGAGTAACTTGAAGTTCAAAAACAAGATACCGCAATAGTGCACGATCACTGCGATACAAGTCAACTCTTGCTTGTTACAATGCTCTTATTAAAACTTTGAAAATTACACTTTCTTACTTCACGAAACATTAACAATACCGCGAATAAAATGGTTGAAATTTAAAAACGCTACTAACTTCGATTATTGAGAGCGTCTAAAAATAAGTGCGTTACTTTATCGAAATGTCGATAAAAAAAAATTTGCGTTTGTTATCCATAGGGAAAAGATATTGCGAAAGCTCAAAAACATTCGAAACATCGATATTGCATCATGTGGTTTATGTACGCGTGAAGGTACACAAGCGCCGAGTACATTATATAGAGGGCTGAAATTTGCATAGATGGCTTGGCGAAAGGAAGTGCGAAACACGTGGGTCGATGCTGCGCTAAGAAAAGAGACTATGGTAAAATAAAACTTGGTGAGAATATCCATTAGAAATAATTTATTAAAGCATGAAAAATTCACCGGGCTTTATTAAAATTGCATAAAAGAAGAGTGATTTTGGCACGAATATCATATCTTGAATTGCATTTATTTTTATTACATTCAGGTAAAAGTACGGTTATTAAACGAACGATCAAACAAATGCCTTACCTCGGCGACTGTTTAAATATTTGGCGAAGCTCGGCGAAAGCGTTACTCTGTTTGTATCTAATAAGGCACGGATGAGTATCGCAAAGAAGCTATACTTTTTTGTCTTCTATTTTTTGCTGCTCACTCAAGCTCGGTTCGTACTGAACTGAACTGACAAATGTGCGAACATTACAGTCATCGGCGAGGAGAAGATGTTTCTATTGGCATGCGCGAGTTGTTTGTGCGTGTGTGTGTGTGTGTTTGTACGCCCGGCGTACTTACAAAGCTCATAATGTAGAGCTCTTATTTCAAAGTTGACTCGTCACTTTACACATCGCGCTAATTTCTGCCCGCGGGAGCAGCAGTGCATTTGAGTCAGCGATGATGATGACTTCTAAATGAGAAATTTTTCCCTATTTTGCATAAATTATTCGTACTTTAATTAGTTCATAATAAACTATAAATTAATAAAATAATACATAACATGATAAAATAATTACAGTTTTACGAAGACTTACCATTAGTAGATACGATCATGTAGAACTACATAGATCTCGAATTGACATTTCTTTATTTTTTCTGTGAATTGAAAAATACTGGGAATCATATTGATCCTATAAAATTGTTTGGCGGCTGCTTCTTACTCTTAAACGAGTAACGACGTTCTGTTCTGACACTATACCCGTATATATAGTTGACATTTAGGCAGTAGACACTACTGCTCTACAAACGCCGTGCGAGTTACGACGGGTGTTTTTGTTTATACGCGATCCCGAACGGCCCGGACAAAAAATCATATCGTATTAACCAGTCAGTGGCGTAAAACGTCTTGCAACCCAACGGACAGTCGACACGCGTAGGATCGCACGAACCAAGGACTCGTTTTTTATACATTTTTAAAGCACTCAGGACTTGATTTTAATCATCACTTTTAACACAAAATAACTCAAGACAAAAACGACGAAAAAGATGAAAGGACCGGTACACTTTACATTCGACTGTCATCATCCGGGTTACTTGTTATGGTACCAAGAGAAGTACTCTGACGTACATCTACATCCGAGGGATGTAATGCACGAGATGCTCGAACTACCGCGAGTAGTTTTGAATCCCGAATTAGCGGAAAAACTTTGGGAAGATTGTAAGAAGATGGAAAGGTTTTTATACTCTAACTTTGTTATTTTTTTCACAATATTACTTCGAAATTTCCACTCAGTTTCATCACGATGCACAATATCGTTGTTGATCGTGAAATCGAAGTACAACACCGTTGAAACGTATACGTTCAAAGTCGGTTCGAAAATTCGGATATGTTACGGATGTGTCTTGCGAGAACGAAACGTGACCGAGCCCGCGAAACGTGGTTTCGACGCTCGAGTTTGCCTTCTGCCACTGCTGCCTCTTTGTTTTCGTCTGGTGTACCGTGGCCCTGGCCCGTGCGAGACTTTGATTTACAATCATGCCTTCTCTCTTCGTTCCCACCAGCTCTAAAAAAGTAACAATCCTTTCGATTAACAATCAGAGATCGCGGGATCGTTTCGATTGCAAATTTCGCCGAATGCGCGTGTAGAATCACCCGCATAATAAACGCGCTGTGTATTACGTTACGTAGCCCGGCTCTGACCGTGTATGTCTCGATGGGGGAGGGGGCCGCTCGCGGTCGCGCGTTCCTTCAATATATTTGCGCTGCTGCGTATGTGTGTGCATACGTGTGCGCCGCGCGTTTATGATATAGATACAGCCGAAAGTGTGTTATGTGTACATGTTTTTTTCAGCGGCCTCAGTCATCTTAGGTGCACCTCGAGACTATCTCCAGTGAAGTTATAATTAAAATACTTACGTGAAAAACGCGTCGCTCCGTTGCTTCTTGCTAAAGACCATTTGAAAGAAATTGGCGAAACCGGTCAATTTGTGTCGCGTCGCTCGTTTTCCATTTGTTTGTTCGGACGAACAGTGCCCCAGTGTCGCTTTTCTCGACTTTTCCGACATTTCATTCTAACCCACAATAAGGCATGTCAATATTCATACTTGAACGCGGCATGACAACTTTTTCTCTTGACATTTAGCGAAAAAAAGGTCTCAATTTGCCAAAATTGTCATAAATTTAATAATTTATGTGCTTGTTACAGGTTAGGAGTTATTAAAACTTCTACTTGCAAAAACAGATATTCAAGTGAAGATCCTGAAGAATTTGAACAACTCATATCAGATATTGTAAAGAGTAACATTCTAGACAATTCATATATTAAAAGTGAAATAACTGATACAAATAAAATGGGTAGCAAGCAGCAAAGTCCGCAATCTATTCAGGCAGCCATGGAACGAGAGAAACTATATACTTACATCATAGAATTGTCAAATCCAGAAACTCGACAGAATGCTCTGTTGGAATTGAGTAAGAAGCGCGAGAGTGTCCCAGAATTAGCTCCTATGCTTTGGCATTCATTTGGCACAGTTGCTTCTCTACTCCAGGAAATCATTAATATATATCCTGCGATTAATCCAGCAACACTTACAGCTCATCAAAGTAATAGAGTCTGTAATGCTTTAGCATTACTGCAATGTTTTGCCAGTCATCCGGACACTAGATCTGCTTTTTTATCGGTATTTATATTAATATATTTTTTAATAAAATAATCTATTGGTGTGTATTTTTATGTTATAACTTTTTTCTTTTATTTTAGGCACATATTCCATTATTCTTGTACCCATTTTTACATACGGTTAATAAAACAAGACCTTTTGAGTATCTTCGGTTAACTAGTCTAGGAGTGATAGGTGCATTAGTAAAAACAGATGAACAAGAAGTTGTTACATTCCTGCTAACAACTGAAATCATTCCATTATGTTTACGTATAATGGAAAGTGGTTCAGAATTGAGTAAGACTGTGGCAACTTTTATTCTGCAAAAAATACTACTGGATGATAGTGGTTTATCTTATATCTGTCAGACTTATGATAGATTCAGTCATGTAGCTATGATTTTAGGAAAAATGGTCCTGTCATTAGCTAAAGAACCATCAGCTCGTTTGTTAAAACATGTAGTTAGATGCTATCTGAGGTTATCAGATAACCCTAGGTAAATGAAAATTAATTGATTAATTAATTAAAAGTTAATATAAATAAAATATAATAATGTAATATAATATTTTCAGAGCATTACTAGCTTTGAGGCAGTGTCTACCAGATCAATTAAGAGATGGCACGTTTTCTTCTTGTTTGTCAGAAGATGTATCCACTGAACATTGGTTGAGCCAGTTACTAAAGAATTTAGAAACTGGTCCTCCCAATCCAACAGTTTTACCAATGAGCAATCAGCAGGTTCAACAAGATCCCAGAGCTATGGGAATGTCTCCACTTACATCATGATTGTCCTAATTAGGCTTTCTTGAATCTTAGAAATTGATACTATATTGGGCATCTATTTCACTGTAGTATAAGCAAAATCCTATTTAAGCCAAACAAAAGCAGATTTTTAAAAAAATGTCAAATCCTAAGTACTGGTGAATACTTCTATCAATTAATTGATCAAAGTTAATGATATTAAACATACTTGATAAATTATGCATCAAGATTGAGAAATAGCAAAATGAACTCTATTCTGAGTTTCCAGTTCGTATCTATTGAATGTGATGTGTACATAATGCATAGTCATGGAGTGAGCTAATATAATATTTCTTAATTGTTTTGATTTGTGATAATAATAGTGTGTAAATTAATTTATAAATAGAACATATTAGAGTTAGAGACTTCATGACGTACTAAATTAGGTTGTATACAATTAGAATATCTAGTACATATACGTATATATTTATAAAACATATATACATAAAACAATTACAATGATTACAATTTGAATGTTTAATTTTAGTATTTATCGGCGTTTAAAAATTGTAAAAATTAGCCAGTGTAAGAGTGAATAAGCGCATGATTGCATGAGAAATTGTACAAGCAATGAGTATGTAATAGCATGAAGATATGAATTGAAATGTTTGTAAGTTTGTAAAATAATATAAAAATTAGAAACGCTTCTTAACATCATGTAAAATAGAAGATACTGTAAACAATTCAGCTACTATGGGTTAATGTTTATTTCCAACAAAACTTACTTATAGCACAAATTTGAAAATAATAAAACCTTACTCTTTTTTTACAACATTTTTTATTGTTTATTATTACGTTTATAATCAACTTTACAATTAATTAGTTTTTATAAAAAACTTTTTTCAAACAATAAAGCTGAATTATGTAACATAAAATTAATAACTAATCACCTATTTGAGTGAATTTATACAATGTTGATAGTTCAATACTAAATTGAGGAAGACTTTATAAAAATCTAAAAATCACATACATGCACTTTATTTTTTATAACAAGTATTAAAATATTTTAAATTTTATCACTCTTTTTCTCTGTGTATTAATGTTTGTACCCTACATTATTTTGTGAGTCTAATTTTTACGTTTTTATTTATCACATTAACTTTTTATTGTAGACTCCAAATTTATCACTAATAATAGTCTGAATGATTAATGGCTGATTAATGGCTACTGTACATGCTATCTTCATAACTATGAATCATCATAGCTTTTGTAGTAAGGCAGATTCGATTCACATCCCAACTAAATGGTTTGAAATCATTCACATGTCTTTTTGTAAGTTTTGCCATACCTTTTCTAATGCATTGATCTAAAAGATATTCTTCATAGGTGATAAAATGATCATTGGCTTGATTTCCATTACTTTCCTCAGGAATGGATTGAATATTTAATTCTCTGTTTATATTGTGCAAATTGGAGGAAAATTTCTCTTCATTAGCATAAGGTATCTGTTCATTTTTAGATCTGTTAATTTTATCATCATTATTAATGCTAGTATTATTATTCATGAGATTTCTTTGATGAATCAGTTGCTCCTCAATTTTAGCACTAATCAATTCAGTTGTTAAGGCTTTTCTTAATTTACTTGTTAATATTGATTGGGTAGCATGGCATGTTATTCCTAAATCCCAACTAAAAGGTTTTATTTCAGTTACATTTTGTTTTATCCACTTTGCTATTCCAGTTCTAATGCATTGATCAAGAATTTGTTCTTCAAAAGGCGTTAAATCTACAACTTCACTTTTTTCTTCTTCAGCTACATTTTCTTTTTGTTCAAGATTTAAAAATTCATTGTTTAAAGTTTGTTTCAGAGAAAGAGTAGCTTCTTGAACTAATTCTTTGGAATCAACTTTAATTTGATTTGTAGTTAATAAGTTCATTTTATCTTTACCAAGGATTTTATTTATTACATCACAATCATCATCATCATCAATTGTTAAAGAACTCAAACTACTTGCTGCCATAGAATGTAATTTGTTTGGTGTTGATTCATCTTTAAATGATGTTAGATGATCTTCAAAAATACTCATCTTTGCTACTGGAAGCCTTTTTAAAGTTTCACTTGCTGATTCTGTTGTACTTGATAAGTATGAAGGATTCTGTAAAAATAAAATTGAAAAAATTAATAGAAATTAAGAATTAATAGAATAGATACAATTTATTATGAATATTCCACCTTGAATTTATCAAATTGTGATGGTAAAGGTTTCTTAGTTCCAAAAGAAGTCAACTGAGATTTTGTCTGTGATTTATTATTGGTTAAAACCATTGGAGCTGGCGAATCTGGAATTTCACTTGGAGATACAACTCCACTAGTTCTTCTGCTAAAATCACTAACAAATGAACTTTTGTCATCATTAATTGAATTAATTTCAAATCCACTTAATGATCCCAATGAACTGCACCGAGAAAACATCAAAGGAGTCTGATGAAATATTTCAGATTCACCTCTGTTTTTAACGTCTTTTTCTTGATCCGATGAAGAAGATTGAACTGATGAGGAAAATGCTTCAGACTTTCTTTCATGGATTTCAGGTATTTTTAAAAACTTTGGACCCACTACTTCAGATAGTTTTGTGCTATCAGTATTTGATCTTTTCTTATCACGATCCTTAAAAAAATTGAAAATTTCCTTGAAACTCCTACTCGAACTAAATATTTCTTTTTTGTTCCTTGATTCTTTGTTGTATCCACTTTTTGCTTTTGATATCCCTAATTTATCATCAATGCTGGATTCATCGCCAGCTTTTGTTTCATCATAACACCATGAATAGTTTGTAGGTTGATCTGAGTCAGTTTCAGAAATTTCGTCAAAAGCCCTAACTGCTCTCATATCATTGGACAGTCTGATGCTAGCATTTTCATGATCATACTGCAGACCTGTTTTTTTCAATTTTACATGTTCTAATTCATTAATGAGCTGTTGTTTAGCATCAAAATTACTTGTAAAAACCATCTTTTTACTTTCAAATGTTTCTTTGCTGCTTGCACATTTTTTATTGACATTTGTATCAAACCTTTTGTCTTGCTTCAATGAAAGCAATGTGGATTTATCAGTTTGAACTTTCACATTATGAGTTTTGTTGAAATTTTTCTGTAAAAATGTTAATATTAGTCATACAATTGAAAATGAAATTATGCGTTGAAAAAAATTAAAAAACAAAATGTACACTTGAAGCAGGTTCATCGACTGGAGAACTGCACGTTCTGTTTTGTTCAGAACCATCGGAGTCTTCCGCGTATCTCCAAGGATCGGACGCCTCATACTTATTTTCACTTGAACAAAACTCCGACTGTCTCGTTTGGGAGTCCTCCCTTGACATTTTCTTTTCTTTTCTTTAATAATCTAATTAATGTTAATTAGACGAGCATCTTTTTTTGACAACGAGTCAAAGGTATAACATGTTTGTTATGATGCCTGCTATGCACTGTCACGAAAATGTACGTACCCACCACCAAATAAAATAAATCATTTGAAATATGCGATTATTGAAAAAGATTGGCGCGTTTCAGAATAATTCATAAAAAAATTTGCGCGCCTTCTCTTTTTCACCGGAAAATTGAAATTGTATCGGCTTCTGTGTTAGATTGAAATATGTTTTTTTTCTTAAAAATATTTTAAAATATTTTGGAAAATCGGCATTTATCGACGATGTGTCTTTAAATATACAAAATCAAGTAATTATAAGGTTAAAAATGTGAACATAAACGAAGTTATTAGAAAAAAACTTCAATTGACGATATCTAATAATACAAAATAAGATTGCGCGAGCACCGTAAGATGGCGTCCCTCATCGCTCAGAGTAGTTAGCGTACAATTCAAAATGATCTTTAATAAAAATCCATTACTAACTGGTTAGTGTACTACCATATGCACTGTAAAAGATAAAAAGAGTAATGAGTTTTCATCATTAAAAGATATTTTAAAAGAGAAAATAAAATACCCACTAGTATCCATTTCTTTCGACATAATTAAGTAATAATCAGAATATATTCTCTTCTTCTCGAAACTGTATGTCAAGCTTATATAAAGATATAATAATTACTGTACTTGTTTTTGTAAAAATTGAAATAATACGATTTCGAAACAAAACATTTTACTTCTTAATTTTTAACAAACTTTATGTTTACTAACATTACTGAGTTCCTATTGACAGCGTCGGATGAGCTCACAATCAACGAGTTTTAATGCTTAGGTCGTTTGTAACATTTCCATTCAGATGTGAGTAATGAAAATGTATCATTTATTCGTTACATTCCAATAACTCACTTGGGCCTTAGTAGGCTGCTTGCTTATTTTGTATTATGCAAAACTATCATACTTATTAATTATTCCGATTACGGTAATATTTTCGACATTTTATATGTGCAAATAATTAATGCCATTTTATTGTTATCTGGATATCAGTTGATATTTTTAAGATTATTGTGTATGAAATGAAAAATAACAATTGTTTCGGTTAATTTCTTCATTTTTTTTAAATTGTAATTAGAATTCTTTGTTCATGCTGGTCACGAGCGTATTTCGAAGGGCTATGAATTTGTCGTAAATATTAATTTTAATTTACTTTAATATCGATGATTTATTCTAGAATTAAAATTACCTTAAACCATATATTTATACAGCTAGGATAATTACTTCACTATTATTACTAACTACTTTTATCTATCGTTAGATATTGTGTCATTTCTCCCGTCTTATTTTCAATTCCGAAGATATTTCCTGAAAACAAAGTAAAAAATTACTTCGTGTTTATTTCACTAATTAAATGACGTTATATCATACCTTCTGTTCGTCGGCCAAAAAACGATGAATGACGGGCGTATAAAGTTTCTTGTCCTCCGGCTTGTACTTGTTCGGGCCCGTGATCCAAGAAACGATCAGTCCTACACCGATGGCCGTTAAAAAGCCTACCCACGTGTACCAGAGATACGACATTCTGTAGAGGAAAAACGGCGACTCGCTGAAGAAGAAAGAAAATATTTTTTTTTTTTTGTTAAATATCTCTGCTCGAAGCGTTTTTTCTTTTCATTGTATATTCAATCAGTCTCCTTACTGATGGGCTTCTTGAAGGAGCAAAGTGACGTTGTTCGCGGCGGCCTTGAGGGCGTCGGGACAACCCTCGACGGTGACGGGCTTCACGGGGAATTTGATCTGTCCACTGGCCACGGAGGCCTGCGTACCGAACGATATCCACGCGACGAGATTCAGACTCAGCAGAGCTCCGGCTATTGCTCCCTGTGCAAATGATTCATCAATTTTCGCGAAGAAAATTTGCATCAAATAAGGCGTACCTTAGAATTGGCCGAAGGGAAAAACATTCCGAGAGTGAAGATGCCCAGCAGTGGACCGGCTGTTATGCCGGATAGACTTTTTCCTGCCTGTCAAAACGGCGTATTATCAAAATAATCCGAATCAACGATCCGCGTTGAGCTCGACTTATACCTGTATGAGTCCGCTAAGCTTCTCGACGAGCAATACCAGAGCCACGCAAACGACCCCGATGACGACGACCGTGAGCTTCATGACTCTGCTCGCTCCTAAATCCGACAACGGCCTCTTGAGGCAAGGCTTTATCATGTCCTCGTAGATCACGCCGGACATCGAGTTCAAACCCGTCGACATTGTGCTACGCAATGTGACAAAATATTTTTTATTTAGGATTCTCTCTGTTTTGTATAATAACCCTATAAATAATCAAAATTAAGAACTAAGAAACATTTAAAACAATGGTGCCTATGAAATATATTAACTTATCGGCTCGGTTGATATCATATAATATCATTTCGTTCGACTATTCAGGCGTGTAGTTTGGTACTCGGTATGTAAACAAAACAATTTCAATCTGACAATTTTCAATTAGCCAAGTACGTTCGAGTCAACTTCCTTGGTCAGTAGTAGTGTTACCCTATCTTCCATGAAATTCAACTGTATTTGATGAACACAAATGGGTTCTTTTTGAAAAATATCAATCGAGTATACAATTTTTTCGGTACTTTTAAAAAAGTATCAGTCAGAAAATTACGTATACCTAAATCGATAAAGTTAAAACTGCTAAATTCTTTTAATCAATTACGTGTGGTAATTGTCCAAAGAAGTTTAAAATAATGGCGTCTATCGGTGAACATTGCTCGGCACTTGATCGTGATTCAGTTCACAAAAATCACGAAGGTTATCGCAAAACAGTTCACAATGAAGAAAAAAACTACGTGTGCGACGTGTGTCATAAAGCGTTTTGTACAACACACTACTTGAAAGTTCATCGCAGAACTATTCACGAAGGACAAAGAGACTACGTATGCGATGAGTGTCAACAAAAATTTAAACAACCGGGACACTTAGAGAAACACAAAAAATTAGTTCACGAAGGAAGAAAAGACCACATTTGCGACGTTTGTCAAAAAGCATTTGCAACTAAACAAACTTTGACACATCATAAAAAAGGAATCCACGGAAGCCAAAAAGGTTTTGAGTGTTACACATGCCACAAAGTATTTGAATGGAAAAAAAATTTATTACGGCACATGAGAGTACATGATGAACCCAAAAAACAAGAATCCAACAACTCAAATTCGTCATTGAACATTCAAGACAATACAAAACAGAAATTATACACAATCAATAGAAATAAAGCGATGAGGAAATGCAACGAATGCCATGAAACATTTGATCAAAGACGTCAATTGATGAGTCACATATTTACTGTTCATCGAGCCATTGGAAGAAATAATTCATAGATGCTCGTTTTATAATTTAATAAATGAATACTTTTTTTTAAAGAATCTAATAATTCTCTAGCCATCACGTGAATTTTCTGATATTTTATTGATTATTAATATACTATTTACTTTCGGAAAAAATTACCGTTTTCAGACTTTGATTTGGATCCTTGAAAATTTAGTTTTCACAACTTTTAATCTCAGTTTTTCGAGCGATTAAACAACCAAAGACTGCGATCCCTAATTGCCAAAAGGCACATAGTCATTTTATCATTGAAAACGTAACTGCGCTAATTCGTCTCGATATTGGTCCCGAAAGTAATTGACTTACCTTAGAGCAGCACTGAAAACACCCGAAACAAAAAGCCCAGGTAACCCCGGCAGAGATTGAGCCATTTCCATCACGTAATACGGCAAAAGTTGATCGGGTTTGCGTATTTGCTAAAAAAACAACAGCTCCATTTTACATTATGATCAATTGATCAATCGAATACCGAACGATGACGATACCTTAGTTGTCACCGGGTCGCAGTCGAAGAAAGCGGCGAAAATGAGAATTCCCGAGTAGCAGCTGAGAGAAACGATGGAAATGATACCGATCGCCATAATGGTTATCGTACTGAAATGAGAAAAAAAATTTACTCTGTTAACGCAGTCTCACGAGTATATGATATATTTTCCAATCGTTGCATTTATCGATATTACGAACATGTTTGATTTTCTCAAATTCGGCATCGCCAGGCATCTCTGAACCATGGCTTGATTGACCGAGCAGGTCGCTAGCCAATTCAGATAGTTGCCCACGACGACCGACCAGAAGGTGTGTCTCACCGTTGGATCGGGATTCATGCTGCGCTCGACAAAAAGTTACAAAAGCTTGAAAAGTATTATATACGCGGAGTTTTGTTAAAGAATTTTTAGAAGCATTTACGCCCTCAAGTGTACTGTCAATGATTTACTTGAAAAATTCGATGCGTCCGGTGGCGACGTTGCGCTTCCAAACCTCGGCGACGCCACCGACTCGCGCGGTACCGATCACCGCCACTGTGATCACGCCTCCGAACATGACGATCGTCTGGATCGTGTCCGTCCATACGACCGCCTTCAGACCACCCTGAAAGTATTTAAAAAATAACCAAGAGCCATTTTACAAATCGTCAATTCAATAAGAACAGATATAGCGCGAGAGATGCATTTAAAAAAAGTGTACCTACGAGACACGTGTAAAATATGCAGACGGCGCAGACGAGCGACGCTATCATGTGCAGATTAACACCGGTGACCTGGTTAAACGCTAGCGCCGGCACGTAAATGACCAGTGGTATATAAAGCAGCTGCAAAACGATGTAATAAACGTGTCAAAACATAGGGGGAATATTATTAAGTTACAGAGCGAGACGGATAAACGCGCGAAATCGTCGGGCGCGAGCACAGAGTGAGACTTACCATTTTTATCAGGAAGATGATCGATCCGATCATTCTCGTTACGTGGTTGAATCTCATTTCCAAATACTGCAAATGTAATAAACGAGACGCGACGTCGGAGACGATTACGAAATCCTTTCATTAATTTTATCATTATTATCATAGTTACCTCGTACGACGACGTTATTTGGAGGCCGTAAAAAACCGGAAGATACACCAAGGCCATCGTGAGCGAGACGAAGCAGTCGGCGATGACGATGCACCAGAGCTGCGTGCCGTATACGTACATCTCGGCGGGTAAACCCAGTATCGCGATGCCCGAGATGTAACTAAATATTAGCGGGACATACATTGTTACAATTAATGTGACGATTGAGTGACGCTTCGTATACGATGGAGGTCGAGAGATTACGATTTGTACAATGATCGTGATCGTACCTGGCGATCAGCGACATGCTGATGGGAAATATGGACATGTTCTGGCCACCGACGAGATACTCCTTGACGGCCTCGGGATTCTTGCGGGACTTGTAGGCCTGATAAACGCCGACCAGAGCTGATACGCCCAGCATGCCGGTGAAAACGACGCCGTCGATCGCGTTGAACTGCTTCGTGCCCGCGTAGTCGCCCATTTTTTCTTCTTTCTTTCGTTGTCCTGTACTCGCTGCGATTCTTCGGACGATCTAAGCCGATCGGTCGAAAAAGATCAACGGAATCTGCTGATCGATTTTATGTTACCCTTATTTTACGTTTGTGAGAAAATCAACTTACGAGAATTATAGAACGGAAGTGTCAGCTTCGCAACTCCAATCGAACGTCGCTCGGAAAAACATTTATCACCCACTCTTTGGAATTTTACTCATCGACATCTTCTTCGATCGAGCAGACAGCGATTCACCGGGTTACATAATGATCCCGCACAAAAACGTCCACCTCTGGCTCTGGAAAAGCTCAACATCAAGCCACGGACGAGCGATCTATTGTGCATCGGTAGCTGTATAGTCGTAACGCTCGAGCTCGGCGAACAAAGCCATCTTTCAAAGTGGTTCGTCGTCGTCGTCACCGTCGCCGCCGCCGCATCTAAAACTGCACTATGCCACGGCAAAAACGATCGGTAAAGGGCCTGCCGCTGCTGCGCGAGATAGAGCTTGCGCGCTCGGACACACGCGCACACGTACACACAATAAAGTGCAGTGATTGAATAATTGCGACAATACACACAGCTTGCTCGGGATGTGCAATCTGCTATACATAGATGGATGGATGCCCTCTCAACGCCGCCGTTGCCGCCTCGTGCTGCTGTCCACGATCGTCGCCAGATTGTCCTATTGTTGTGTGTGTGCCTATGAGTGCAGATACGCTACGTCTAATATTATATCTGCGATCTGATTCATAACTTGGTGCGGCTATCATTTATGTTTCTTCAAGACTATCGCTCATGAGAATTCATGTATTAACGAGACCTTTGATAATTTTTCATTCTCATTTAATTTCTTCGAAATAGATATTGTTCCATGGACTTTATTGTTTTCGTCGCAATATTTACTTGGTATTTTTTAAAGAAACAGTCAGAAGAAGTCGAGTTAACGCGTGTAGGATTTTACATGTAATATTATTAAATTGAGACCAGTAATTGTTGAAAAATAAAATAAAACACAATAAGCTAGTTTAAATCGAATTTCATTCATTTTTATTTTCCTCGATACATATAAAATTTTGTTTTCTTATGCGAGTTAAAATGTTGGTTAAAATAACCCCCTTTTTAATTCCAATTAATTACAATTGTCATTACATTATAAAAGTCTTAGTAACAGAATATAAAATCGCTAGAAAGCATAATAATGCAATTATCAATCGCGTTCGTAACGATTATAATTCTATTACTGTGTTTATGGAAAAGTTGACCCTGTTACGATGCTAGAGATTATTTGTCGTCGGATGATTGGCATCTAAACTTAAGTTTTATGTCAAATTCTCATTACATTACAAAGTCTTGTTTATAAAAGATTTCACAAGCCAACATTGAAATTCGAAATTTAATACAATGAATAAGTTCCGCGTGTACGATCATGTAAACAAATATCTCATTGATACAGGAGTAATTGTACACGTACACAGCATCTATGTACTGAATGATTAGATACGTAAATACGTAAATGACGAATACGTTAAGATGTTTAAATCGTCTTGAAAATTAAAGTAAAACAATTCACAATTGTTTGATCGCTTGTTCGCGAGCTTTCTTCGACCTTTCGTATATTGTACGCGAGGGAATTTCAGTATATTGCTTTATAACCTGGGGCACGGGCTTCCCCATCTTAATTTCATGCAATGCCTGAGCTAAATACTCTTTCGGATAACATTTATACTTCCGAACTCTAACCTGTTTCATCGGCTTCCTCTTCTTAATTTTATCCGATGCCTGTGCAAAATACTCTTTCGAATCAGGTTCATACTTCCGTTCTGAGGAATCTTCCTTTTTTGACAAATTAAGTGGCTGAATCTCTTCCTGCGACTGTTTGGAGCTCAAGTCCGAATCATATTCAGAGTTTGGTGGAGCTACATTATCATACTCTATGTAATGATAAGGGCTTCCCTCGAGCTGCGACATCACCACCATGAATTGCCTGCACAGCATTTCGTACAGCTCGCGTTGGTCTGTAAAATTCGAATAGTAATTCAGAAAAAATTATAATTATTTGCCAATAAACGTTTTGTATATCGATTACTTACGAATCAATAAGTCGCTAGCTCGCCGCTGGAAATAATGAACTTGACCGTGATTTTTCAGCGAACTTTTTTCTTTCTCTAATTTGGCATGAATCGACGTTAACAATATCCTGTCCTTCTCAAGCGCATCTACAGCCAAAATTATTAAATGCACAAGTAAATCAGTGCCTTGGAAATAAAGATAGTACTGTTCGAAGCAAAACCAAGCAAGACAATGATTGTAGAAATCGCTAGACTCTGCCAACGCGTTTGCGATATAACTTAGACGGTATATCGCAATGTATTCATTAGTTTCTGTACAGAATTTATTGAGTAAAACGAATATGTTGCTTTCCATCATTGGTTCCGTTATTTTCGATTCCATTACGCTCATTTCTTTATTAAAGTACGAATGTTATCACGACTATGTCGTTGATTATACGTAAATCGCACTGTGAATGGAAAAAATCAACAATTACTTTTGCGGCTCACTCTTGTAGTTCGAATAAACAAGTCGTTAATTGTTTAGCGCGAGCAAAAAAATTAAGAATTAACGGCCGTCGCGTCGGGTCTACTTTTCAAATCGCAAACGAGTCCTCCGTTGGACCTCGACTTTACAACGGTGAGTTGGATACTGATTTGAAACTCATTGGGAAAGCACGATGATCGGCCAAAATTTTCGCGAAACGCGCGAAAATATCCCCACCAACCGCGGCGTCCAGCTAACGAATTATTTGAATTGGACACTTTGAAATCGTCAACAATCGACGATTTCGTTGAAAATGGAAAAACTCGGGATTATTTAGCATCGGTTGAGAGGACGTTTCATCCATGACGTTCTCTCAATTATAGAGCATCGAATGCACCGATTTATTTCTAAGAAGTAACACGATCAGTTTGCCCGTACAAGCCGATTTATCCCTTTTAATAAAAGTAATGACACACGCCTCTGTGTGCACAGACGCCGTGTATACTCAATAATCATGGCTTCTTTTCTCGTCCTGGCTTATAACATTACTCCGTAACGGCGTTGCCGTGAAAAATAGCTTATTCTCGGCGCATCATCCATCAAATTGCTCGTGTGCAGCTTACGATATTCTTAGCTGTATTATGTGTCGAGAAAAGCAGCAGCACCCAGCTGCGACGATACAAACACGCAAGTAAGGGATGCTACGCCGTCGTCGTCGGCCGCTCACGGCTCGACTGCACACAGTTCCTGCTGGGACATCGTGTTGGCTGCATCAACGTCGGCGAGCGCAGCGATCAAGTTATAATTAAAAATTATTATATAATGCATCGAGTAGACGCGGCGCGTCTTTTTGCACGTGGTCTTTCGCTAATTTTTATCTGCGGCCTGATTCAAGTTACTTTACAGAATTGTAAGGAGTAGATGGATGTTAGTTTATCACCGTAATCTTTCAATAGTGAGCTTTTCAGGAATTCATCGATTCAGAGAATTCATTATAAATTTGATTTAACAAGATTAAAGTGATATAATTTTACAGTGACAACTGCGAATTTTATCGTCTTCGTACTGTTTATTTTGATTGCCGTGGTTGAGAGCGAAAAATTCATAAATATATCCGGTGATATAGTTCTGGGAGCTTTGTTTCCTGTTCATGCAAAAGGTGTGAATGGAGAAGATTGCGGTAAGATTCAGGTAATTTTTTCCTTTACAATTATACTTTGTTTTTTATCGTAAGTGATTAAAACTCTATTTTCTTAAAAATTATCTCATAAAGTCTAATAATAAATCATGTCGCATACTTTGACAGATCGAAGACGGCATACAACCGTTGGAAGCGATGCTGTATACCGTCGATCGAATCAATCGTAATCCTAACATTTTACCCGGCGTACGACTCGGAGTCTTGGCTTTCGATACGTGCGACAATCCTAATTACGCCCTCGAACAAACGTTAAAGTTCGTCAAAGGTTCGTAGTTATTTTGAGTGACATTTGTTCAAATTTTCATGGGATAACTGGCGCAATGTTGTTCTGATAGAAATGCTCAACATTAATAATAACTTGATGACCAAAAATAACCATTTAAAATCTTTTAAAATACATAATCATTAATTGGTTGATTTCATAACGAGCATTTAAAACGATCTAAAAACAATAATTTAATTATTTCAAAAAATGTAGACCAGTTTTCGACCACTTTAAATACGATGATGTTACTTTAAGCCTCGGCCGGTAGATGGCGAATACCTCTATTTGGGTAAACCTGCAAGTAGCAAAGTCAAAAGAACTGTATATGTCAAAACATGTTTTGAAAGCTATTCATCTATGCTGCAAGTTTGGTTTCTAAAACCCAGCGCCAAAGATTATGTTATTAAAATCAAATTAACCATTTCAAATCATTCGCGTTTTACAATTCAAAAGTATTAAATATTAAAAATAATACTATACATATTAAAATGTATTTAAGTGGTAATATGATTGAATTTCATCGTCAAAAAAATATAGACATTGAAAAAATGTCGAATGTAAGACATCCCTTAAATATTAAAAAAATGTTACAATTTTTGTTGGTATACGTTTAGTTCTGAAGGTCCTTTAGAGTCTAAAAAATTTTTTGGATGACTAAAAACTAGCGATAAAATGTTGTGTACTTCCATCGGGATTTACATCAATTTCAATTGACGCGTACTTTCTAGGCTTCATAGCACACGAAAACGAGTTTCACAACAGAAGCGAGTTTCAATGCGCGGACGGCAGCGTGCCCAAGTTCATGGGCGGCCATTTCGACAAAGTGGCCGCGGTCTTGGCATCGCGTTCCAGTTCCGTCACGTTACAGGTATTGCATGGAATTTTATTCTACAAGCCATTATGTATGAGCGTAATTTAAATTAAATTCTCATTCAATTACGCTTATTAAAACGTAATTGCCGTCCACCCGCGGATACGTGCGCGTGTGGTCGCTAGCAGGGCGGCTGCACCCGCCCGTTAAGCTCCCGCATGCTTGCGATGTCGCGCGCACGGTACGTGAGTTCAAAACTGTAATGTATATCGTTGAAGCTCGAATGAAATTTTAAATTTCGCTCATTGATAAAAAGACATGTCAAAGTTGGCAAAAAGAAATTGTAATTAGATCGTTCGAGAGAAAAAATTCCTCTTATTGGTGCACAGTTTTCGTAAATTATAATTTCTTATCCGCTCGCAGATCGCCCCGATATTGCGGCTGTTCATGGTGCCACAGATTTCGTACATGGCGACGTCGTCGTCGCTCGGCGACCGAGCCCGTTTCCCGCATTTCTTTCGTACCGTACCGAGCGACGTGAATCAAGCCAAGGCGATGTTGAAAATACTCAAGTAAGCTGTGCGGACAACGACTGTATAGCTCGATGAATATGAAAAATTTTATTTTGCGATAATCGTCGCGTCCTATGTAGGCACTTCGATTGGTCGTACGCGTACCTCGTTTACACCGACACGGAGTACGGCAAACGAGGCAAAGAGGCACTCGAGGCTCTGGCGCACAACTACAACGTTTGCTTCGGGTTTTTGCACTGCATCGACAAGGACATCTCCGACGAGCCGATTTACGACGCGATCATTCACAATATCACACAAAAATCGGACATTCGAGGTAAATTCTCTTTGGATAGTTATTTTTTTTTTCGAATCAACTTCCGTTATAATTTTTTCTAATCCATAGTCGTCGTCATGTTCGCTGAAAAAGTGGCGACTCTGCGCGTGATCCGCGCGGCACGGCGCTTGAGCGCCAGCGAGCAGCTGGTCTGGATCGGCAGCGACATCTGGTCGTCGGGCAAGAGGGAGCGCGAGCTCAGTCCGGACGAGGAGCACATCCTCGAGGGCGCGCTCGCCGTTCAGCCGCTCTACACGCACATGGCCGGCTTCGACGATTACTTCACGAACCTGACCCTGGAGCACGTCAAGGTGAATCCGTGGTTCGACGAGTTCTGGACGGAGTATCACAGGTGTCGCGGAGCCAATGGAAGCGTCTCGAATGACGAGGAATCGGTACGAGTACGCTCAAGTCGGTTAAAGATGTGAGCTTAGATCGGCTGTTTGGGTTCTTTTGCATGTGGAACAACAGGTTCAGATTAAGTATTGTATTCTAAACAATCCTTACCCGTAAATTGCTAGTTTTATTTTCGCGCCCCAGTTTTATTTATTAAATAATACGGCAATGGACGCGGTACCTCCTTGCATCAACCTGTGTTGATACAAGTTGTTTTTTAAATCGCGAAAGCTAGATGCTACTTTGGCATCCTCTTGGAAAACTCACGATTTTATATATATTTTTATCTTAATCAAGAGTCGAACACATCAAACGATGATAATTCAACCCTTTACTTAATGTGATGTGATGTGTTCGACTCTTGATTAAGATAAAAATATATATAAAATCGTGAGTTTTCCAAGAGGATGCCAAAGTAGCATCTAGCTTTCGCGATTTAAAAAACAACTTGTATCAACACAGGTTGATGCAAGGAGGTACCGCGTCCATTGCCGTATTATTTAATAAAAAAAAAAGGTTCAGATTAATGTATAGTCGAACTCATATAATCTGAGTTATCGCATTGTTTGAAGTGATTGATTGGTGTCAGATGAGTTTCATTGAAAGAAAAATGTTTAAAAAAGTCACATAATTCGTAGGAAATATCTCAAAAATCTAAGTTTATGTTAAAATTTTTGTATTGTGAGATATTTCACTTTAAATTTAACATTCGAATGAAGCGATCAAAAAATGTAAGTTTTAAAATGCGCCTAACACATGTTTTTGCAAGTATTTTCTGAATCGTCGATAAAACTCGTTTTGATCGAACAAAACATCAAAATGGTACCTATTTTACCGCTAGAAGGCGCATGCTTGAAATCTTGAAAATCACAAAGAGAAAAGGCAAAGTTGTAGTAAATAAGACCTCTAGAAGTCCTGATTCCGTAGAAGATTCTCAACGAGTAAACATATTATATTGAGAGACCATTTTTTATCAACGATTGCCGGATGACTAACCCTTCTCTATAATATCATTTACAATTCCACTTAATATCTTATGTAAAAAAAATTGCCCATATGGAAAATGAAAAAACAGAGCTGAAAAAATCGTAAGATGATTTTAGTCCACCTCTCTTGTGTTAGTGTTACACGATTCGAAATAAATTTGAATTACGAGACTTAAATAATTCGAATTATTACATCAGTGTAAGTCAAGTAGCATTTTAGAGCTTTGAATTACATTATTTTCACTGCATTAGTCCCCTAATTCAATCTATCTTAGCATTTCGTTCTGAAAAAGTATTTATTCTATATTTTCATTCACTTTCTGAAAAATTTTTAATGGCGAAAAATTTAACTTATTGCTACAGCAGCATTTTCGTGAAGATCACTGTCGACAAGATGACTTTAACATGAAAATATCGAGTGAAATGGGTTATAAGCAGCGAAAAAATATTCATTTCGTGAGGGATGCGGTTTATGCCGTGGCTTTGGCTCTGCACGATTTACAGAAAGAAATGTGTCCACATTATCAGCGAGGAATGGTTTGCGAGATTCTTAGTCATATTGACGGGCCTCTACTTTCATCTTATCTAGCCAAAGTATCGTTCAAAGGTACATCAGAAAATAAGTTGTTCTTTTACGATTAAAAAATAATGTAAAAATAATGTAAAAAAATAATGTACCATGACCCACGCAGATGAAGCTGGCAATAAATTTAAATTTGTCAAAGGACGAGAGGGACCGACAAGATACTCGATTTTAAACTATCAAAAGAAACCAGATGGATATCACTGGATCATTGTGGGCAATTATACTTGTTAGAAATTGAAATTGATTTTTTTTTACTTTTGATTATTAGCGATCCTTAAATAAATTTTCATTTTGTTCAAAATAGCTACATCCGAAGGTGACGAGTTTCACGATCTTAAACTCGACGATAGTCTGCTTCGCTTACGCGGCCAAATGCAAGGCAAATACGGCAACACAAAAGACCAGTGGCAATTTCCGACTTCGAGATGCATCTCGTCCTGCAGAAGCGATCAAGTGCGTGAGCGTCTGGACTCTTGTTGCTCGCGTTGCCGCGATTGCGGCACGCACGAGCGCAAAAAGAACGAAAATCAGTGCGAATTGTGCAGCCTGGGTACTCTACCGGCGAATAATAAAACAATTTGCGAGAGAGTCAATGAAAAATTTGTCGATTATACGCATCCTTGGGCTGCTTGTGCCGTGACAGTGGCTACATTCGGTAAGTTTTCATTTTAGCCGTTTTCAGTACGTTGAAAATATGAGTATTTTGGTATCCTTCGTCAAAATTTGATAATCCCCTACCTAATGAAAAAAGACCATTGATTCTACCTTTTTATATTGTACTAGCTAATAGCTAAAAACATTGATTTTTCTATGATAACGATGTACTTACGAAATAAATATGTTCAAATACAGGAATAGTAGTAACAATTGTCGTCTTTGGGATTTTTTGGTCTAATCGCAACACACCGATAATCAAGGCCTCGGGTCGAGAGTTATCCTGCCTAATGCTCTTCGGTATTTTGGCCTCGTTTCTCATGACCTTCGCCATCATTGCCTGGCCGAACGAGTATACCTGTGCTCTGACTAGATTTGGGATCGGTCTGTGCTACACAATTTGTTATGCCGCATTAGTCACCAAGACCAATAGAATTCATCGAATTTTTAATAATGCGACAAACAGCCCTCATAAACCAAGGTCCGTAGATACGAATTATTAAATTGTTGAAAATTTGAATCTACAGAATTGATGTTGAATCCGTAGATATACGAGTCCTAATTCGCAGCTGACGATCACTGGAGTCTTGACAGCTGTGGAGATTCTTATAAATGGAGCTTGGCTACTCAGAATGAAGCCAAAAACGATTTTCATTTTTCCTTCGAGAGAGCAGCGACTAATTATTTGCGAAGGCTTTAATGATTATTCCTATATTGTCGGATTAGTTTATCCATTCTTTTTGATAGGTACATTCTCATCGTTCTTTAACTAAATTTTACAAAATTTTATCTGAAGACGATTAACTCGAACATTATAATTTCTTATTTGCAGTGATATGCACATACTATGCCATCAAAACGAGAAAATGTCCAGAAGGCTTTAACG
The DNA here is from genome assembly GCF_000599845.2 of Trichogramma pretiosum. NCBI lineage: Eukaryota > Metazoa > Arthropoda > Insecta > Hymenoptera > Trichogrammatidae > Trichogramma > Trichogramma pretiosum. The sequence continues at coordinate 564,024 of NW_019641632.1, read as the reverse complement.
AGACTCGGCGCATAGCTTTCACTAATTACACGACTTTGGTTTTGTGGCTAGCCTTTGTGCCTCTTTATTTGGCATCGGCTGACAATGCCATACGCGTTGTAACTCTAGCCCTTTCATTGTCCCTCAGTGCTTTTGTGCAATTAACGTGTTTGTTTCTGCCGAAAATCTATATAGTCATCATAAAGCCGGAAAAGAACACCAGAGAATTGGTAATGACTCGTCACAGAAGTTCCAACTTCATCCCATCGCCGGGACGGCCGACTGTGGTACTCAATGGCAATCCTCACGGGGTCACTACTTCGTCTGCTAGAGAATCTTCAACAATTGAGTAATTTTATATAATCATGAATTGTTTCACCTAAAAATCATACATATACTCATGTAAATAATTGTAAATATAAATGAATTTTACATAATCATAAACAAATAAATGAAATTATTTATTCAGTTCATAAATAAGTTAATATTACTAATCATATATGGATCAATCATGAAAAGCGCTTAATAATGAGAGAGGAATTTATTAATAAAAACATACGATATTATTGATTATTTGTAAATATATTATCGATTAACACCTATAATATAATAATGAAAAACCATCTATAATCGTAAATGTCATTGTAATATTTCATCAGATCATAAAACACGTAGTATGTATACATTTTTATAACTTCCAAGCGCTATTATCAGCTTACTTATTTTTTCCATTATAAATATCGAGTCACAATATTTTTTTTCGATTCTCTTATATTTTATTTGAACTATGCGAATTGCATTTAATTTACATCTTGTTTAACCGTAAATTTTATGTTACAGTACGGTTGAAATCTTGTAAAGTCTATCCTGTCTTTTTTATTAGAGAGTTATCAATCATTCACCTCAGAAAGAATACATTTTTGCTGTTTCGAACACAAAACATTTATTTCATCGATTTCAATAATTTTTTTTTTATAATTATGAATTTATGCGCTTAAGTGACGTTTCTCGTTGTATTGCGTTTTGTCTTGTTAAATGATTTTCCATACTTAAATTAGGTGAAAATACATTAATTTACAGTTATGTATTGGATTAGAAATTGATTTTGATATAAATTTAAAAATGTGGTGATTCAATTTTCCAATTATGTCCCATCATACGTTCATACAATAAAATTGTACAATTTTTATTATTTTTTTATTTTTACAAAGCCTTGAGATGACACTGTCATCGACCCAATTACAATATTCCATAATTTAGTGAAGATTACGAATGAACATTTTTATATCTAAATTTATCGTACACAATTTTCAACGTTTTATTTACAGCCTTAAGTTATGTTTTAAATTTAATAAAAAGCGCTATTTCATATACACTATTATATACAAGAAAATTGATATCACAAATGTAAATTATACCATATAACAATACGTTAACAACTTATACATAACATAAATAAATAATTAATCGCGTGTATAAATAAAATATAGTTGTATCTCGAAGATTCATGTCAAAATTTCATTAGGTATCTAACAATGTAGAGATTTCTTTTACTATAAGCTATGAAGATATTTATCTATAGGCTTTTTTGACATTTTGTTTGAATCTATGATTTCATTTCCAAGTATTTAAGTAGTACTTTTTATTAAGGTACCACCTCATTCGGCAATCCTATGGTATTGCCGTTCAATCAACATTTAATAGAAAAGACCGGCTTTTTTAATTATAGTTAAAATAGTTTAAGTCAAAAATATGCATACTTTATCAAGTTTTCTTTTCAACTATGAGAGGTGCTTAGTGAATCTGGTTTGAATATTTAACCTATTGTGCGATCGGGCAGTGACCTTTACGTGAATTAGTTCGTACATTTTTAATTGTTGATTATTATTCCAGAACTATCCACAATTTAAGATTTTTCGAGGATGATTTGACTAGAGTTTTGATTTATTATTTACACACTTCTCATATCATAGTTAATCGATATGTAGGTTCACTTGTATGTATAATTTATCTTTTTTCAGTAGTTTTGTATTGTTAGCAGTAGAAGAAAAGTTTTGAAACCTTATTTATTGAAAAAAATGTCATGATAATCAATTAATTCTTAACATAAATCTGTAATTCAATATGTAATGGTACACTTTGTCAATAGTTTTTTAAATGAATTGATAATTCAATACTCTCAGAATACAAGACTCAATATATTATTTATTATTCAACAAATGATTATATCATATAAAAATAATGAACCCTTTTCTAACTAATTTTTTTCTTTGATACTTATTTTCATACAAAAGTAGTTTTCAAAGCTAATAACAATCATTATTTTGATAACTAATTCACAGGAATGACTTGGTTAATATTTTACAATATATATTTTTTTACATCTGTTCGTAAATCGACAATCTAGCATCCTTGAATAAATTTTCAATATTTTTTGCTTTTCAATAAGCGCAATTATCCTCATAATTTATTTGGCCCCAGCACCCCGTATGGTTTCTACTCTTTTTTACTACGTCCGTATCAAGGGTACACGCATTTGTTTATTGAATAATTTTAAAATTTTGATAATATCTTTTTTTGATTTCTTACGTTTCTTTGCCTTCCCTAAGCATAAATGAATAATTAAATAGAAACAATTATTTGTTTCAATAATGCTCGAGTGAAATTTTGAAAATCTATTCGAAAGGATGCTCGAAGTCTACCGTATTCGCAAATAAAGCATTCTGAAATAAAAATTTCTCGACGCTAAAACTATTGCATATTTAAAAATATATTTCATCCCTGGGCCTATTTGAACAAAAGAATGAAATAAAAAAAAATCCACTTACAAAGACGCGCAAAAGCCTATTATTCTACATTATCTATTAGTATATTAGGATTTGTCTTTACCAAGACATTTGAAACAGTTGATCGGTCGACGACAACCATCGGTGCTTACGCGTCAAAAATAATCATTGGAGCGCTTTCAACGCCATATATGATTTACATTCAGCAACAGTATCACCTGCCCAGGTAGCGAATCGCTAAACTGCCTACGACGAGGACCATGTGCGTCGTTAGCGAAGTGCCGGATGACCGCCACGTCGACGCGGACGAAACGTCATCGCATTGCGCTGCAAGAAACAGAAGGAGGGTATTAAAATATCAGCGGATTCTGCGTATCGAGCTTGCATCATTATTTCAAAAAAACTTACTGTACGCTGTGAGATTGACTCGCCACTCGTGCTTATGCAGATGCGACTGCCGGGGACACGAGGCCATGTGCCCGGTAATGGTGAGCTCTCTGCTGCCGGTGATCGAGGAGCCCTGCGTTGTCACCGCAGAGGCCGTGGCGCTGTAGACGAGACAGTAGCGGCCGGTCTCTGTGCTCGCCACCAGATAGGCCGTGTCGTTCTCCACCCAAGTGCCGTGACACGAATATTCTGCGAATGAAAGTACCACGGATCAGAGAGGATTTTTTATATCTCCTCGCATTATAATACATAGCCTGGGCTTGAGCGAACGGAGTATCTATAATCTATTCGTACAGAGCGAGAGAGTGAGAGAGACGATAATCCGCCGTGTTCCGAGTCGATCGAGCTTTTCGGGTAACGGCTCGACGACGCCGATGGATTCTGTAATGCCTCGAGCAAACACGTACTTCGAGAACGAATATGCTATAGCCGCAGATTTAGAAAGGTCTGCAGCTGCTTTTGCGCTGGCGTGCTTTCGCTTCCCACCCATACACACGTGACACGCACACACACACACACACACACACTCACGCATATATAACACGCAGGTACATATAGAAAGTAGCGCGCGATTGCATAATCTTTAATCAAAGCAGCCGTGCACTTATCCTCTGGCGGCAGTCTGCTTCGGAGCTTACATATTGTTTTTGACAAGCTTAACAAGCGAGCGTTACGTTGCGCTGCTTCGGTGCGTATCGAATTTAATGGCAAAACAAGCGACGCGGCTGCTGACATCGTCGATGCGCGCCTCCTCTTGTATACAATATAGATAGATTGCACGCGCGAGAGCTTTTCCGTTATACGCTGCGCGCGCGCACGCCTCGATATGCATAATGCATGCGGTTCTTGTTTTTTTGGTCGTTGTCATTTTCTAATCGGGCTACGTCAAAGAGACATAAAGCCACTTCCGATGAATGCGGATAAATCGATGGTCGATGGGGGAGGATGAAAGTTACAAGACAACAAGCCCTGAAATCACAGAGGAAACTTGCTCCTTTCTTGCGCTGTACAGTCTCTGACTACCGTTTCTCTTGATCTCTCTCACACTTCTCGGTGGCGGTGATGGCGCAACAGCGACAAGTGAGCAAGCACACGCGCGGGGGGTGAGAGGCTGCGCAGATTAAGAAGCGGCTAAGGAAATCTTTGCCCACTGAGCTGCCCCCTCGCCCTTCTCCCCTTCGCCTGTACCGCCATCGCGAGCGAAGGCAAAGTCAATTAATCGTATTCGAGTGTGATATACAATGTAAAGATGCTATGTACATATAACAAAGGCCGCGCTAGATGAGAATAGGTGCTGTGATGACGTCCATCAGAGCAAACGAAGCGTAAAGGTCGAGACTCGACTTACTCTCGGGCTCTCTCTCTCTCTCTCTCTTTCCGCAAGTCGTCGCAGGCCGCAAACTAACTATCTTGAACTTTAGACCCCCTTCGCTTCTCTGGCCCGCACGCCCGAAGAAAGACGACAGGGTAATCCGATAAGACGTTACGCCCAAGACTCTAAACATCGTCGACGTTGCAAAGCTGTCGAAGCTGTCTCGGGAATCAAGCTTTCTCTGTATCAGCCGTCAAGTAGTAGCAGTAGCAGCGCACAGCCGGCGCACACGCACACATACACGCACGCCGATAGAGCTCAGAGGGTTAACAGCGAGAGGCAAGCGAGGAAGAAAGACACTTCACTTCCGCTTTATATGTGTGCGAGTGTGTGCGTGTACTAGTGCGGTCGTGTCTATATATTGCTTAAATCCTGCTTTTCAATGGCTTTGTCCAGACTATATACGCGTCGTGTGTACCAGAAGCTCTGCTACTCGGGTATTATAATCTCCAGCTGCCTCTCTGATCCTCGTCTTCACCCTCCTCCAACCCTCTTTTCCCCAAAGATGGACCGCGCGCGCGCGCGCGACGAAAAAATATGCAAGAAAAGCATATATTGAATTTTTCAAAGGATATTTTCCCCGGCTACAAAAAAAGACTCTTACTGAACAAGGCTTTATCCGTGCAATCCGTGGCGAATTCCATGATGTCGGGCTTTGTGCAGCCGATATTTAGACCCTCCACTCGTGCTTGATGACACCGAACGGGCAGAGCCGGCGATTGTGTCGTCGCCTGCATGGATCGCACTTCGGCGACGTTTTCCTCGACGTTGTCGATGCGTCGGTGATTAGTCATGACGTTGTTGTTGTTATTATTGTTGTTATTGTTGTTGGCATTGTATTGACTGGACAGGCCGTTGTTGTTGTTGTTGTTATTCAATGACGGTCTTGATGGCCACACGTCGTTATGTTCCGCGCTTGCTGATTTCGTGACGAACACCACGGAGTAGCGGCCGAGGTACGGGCATTGACGGGTCATTGGTTCCATAGCTGTTGTCAGGGAAAGAAAATTAAAATTAGCAGGTAATAATTAATTTTTTTTATTATATCGTGCATTATTATTTTTATTTTACAGCTAGTATAGGTGCTATGAACAATAATTATAAACAACAGAAACTGCAATAAGCTTTAAGAACTATAATAACTTTAAGAAAAATAACAAAATATTTTTAATGTTGCATACTAAATTGAAAAAAGGAGAAAAATAACAAATTCAGCTACACCGAAAATCCAAAGTTATTCACAGATCAGTGCAGAATATACAAGCTGATAAGAAATACTCGCTATATGTACATGTGATCTTGCAAAACATTTCCAAACCATCCTGAAAAGATCTTGTTTACCTCTTATATGCGTGCACGAGGTACAAAAATAAAACTGGAGCATAGAAAAAGTCGCTCGAATCAGCGAAAAATCCTGCTCTGCCTCTCTTTCCTCTCGCTCTTTCGCTTTTTCGAAACTTTTCACGCATTATACGCGAAGCGAATCTATGTCTACCGCTATGAACACTAGAGTCTATACTCTTTTCCATCGTTCGCCGTGCATACGCTGTACCATTACTGGCACTGAGTTATATTGCGTTGCGCTTCGGGTAAAAATTGAAATCTTCAATTCTCCTATGTGTACGCAGGACAGAGCGAAAGGAGATAATCCAAGTGGTAAATCGAGTTGCTGCTGCTGTTTTTTTCTCCGCCCGCCCGCGTTCATATAAACAATCTGTCGCATTCTGCGCGCGACGGATTTGTATGCGTTCGTGCGTGCGAACGAGTGATAGTTATACTTTGAAAAGTGTATTTCGTCTTTACGCGTAAATACTCAGCGTCAGTTCGGATATAATAGAAATAACGCGTCTCTCCTAAAACTGAAATGAAATTTTGAAATCATTGACAATATCTTGAAATACTTTAACAAAAAAAAGTTAAAGTTTTCAAAGCCATTCGAGCACCGAATAGGAGAATCAGAACGATCGAATTGTTAACATTTTTCCAAGAGCCAAATTACTCGACTAATTACCATTACTGTAAGAGTTCATGAAGAGCATATTATGCACGTGTCGTTCTGAAGAAGATGGATTGCAGTCGTAAAGTCAAGGATTACGCTTGACGCTTGCCGCTCGCGGCGGCGCATTCGAGATAATGCACGCAATATTTTCCATTATTGGTGTACGCGCACGCGTAGTCGCGTACACAGCCTGGCGCACGGCTGATTTACTAAAATATTCCCCAACGATAAGTCGGATCACGATAAAAAGAAAATGTTTCGTTCGTAAAAAGAAGCACGCTCGGGTCCTAAAAATAATACTACACACTTGGCTTCCAATCTTTTACGAGGCAGATGTCAACGCGCACGCGGGGCTGCGAGCCGAGCAGCAGCAGATTTACTCTAGCGAGCGCGTAGATGCGCGCCGCGCTCCGCGTGATATAGTAAACTCGAGCAAGCGAGAGCGAGCGCGATTCGCGTCCATATAAATTTTTCACTTTACGACGGATACGTGACATTCTCGCGCTTTTTGTTATACGAGCCAGCGGAGCCTTGCTTTACGACGATCCCCACGATTCTCTCTTTTTTTTATATACTTTCAGCATTAACGGTGTAATTTTTTTCAAATTCTAATCATGATTTTCGATCGGAAAATATCGAGCGGCTGCGGGGAGCTTTATAAAAGGGATGAATAATTCGTGAGTCGATATATAAAGGCTATTCATGTATGAACTGATATATAATTGGTATTTTATCGAATTAGAGGATAAAATTTATGCTCATTGGATATAAAACGTAGATTTTATCGTTTTTATCGGAGCGTGAATAAAATAGCGGTGCACTATTTTTTTCTCCAAAAATATAGCAAGATATGATAACGTTTAATCAACATTAATCAGAATCTTAATTGGCTGAAAAAAAAAAATAATAATAATAAAAATATCGAACTCGTGTGTGTATTTTCAAGCATTCGCTCAGACTAATTGTTTCCCTCATTGGGGAAGAGATGAAAAGCTGCCGTGCCACAAAATGATTTACAACATGCGAGGAAACAATTAAGCATAGTGCGCAGCAACTGCTGTTGCTGCTTTCTATACATAGTGTGCTGCTGCTGCTGCGTTGTGTTGTTAAACTTACTGATGAAGGTTGTGTAAGGCGCCGATAAGGGGTTGAAAGAGCTGAGCTTGCACGCCTCGTCGTCTTGCTGGGACCAATTTTGCGACTGCTGCAGCTCCATAACGTGATCGTCTCGCCGGTGAAACACCATGCAGACGTAGCCGTTCGTGCTGCAAGCATACGTGGTTTAATATTTATTTTTTTCATTATTTGTGTCACCCGCGCACACATACGAGCACACGCACACACATACACATACACATATAATAGAGTTTATACGTCTTAAAAAGTTGAAACTGCCATCGTGTAGTATAGTGCATGCATCACATCGGAACTACTGAAAGAAGAAGAAAATCTTGAAGATCTGCTGCTGCTGCTGCTGCTGCTATTGCTGCATCGTTGTTGCTGCTGCTACTGTGCGTTGCTGCTCGTGTCGCCCAAGGGAGAAATCGGAATTTTACTTTATATATATCGGCGACAATTATCCGTCAGCGCCATTCCTGTCTCTTTTTACACCTTTTCGTAGCTTTTTATATGCGGATCGGATGCGAGCGCGGATGGCGTCGAAGCGAGATTTACATCCTTCGGACTTGGACTGAGCGAGACATATTGTTACCTCGTTTCCATATATCGTTACTCGGGGATTCGAAATATTTCCCCGTCGTTTTTTTTCTCCTTTTTTTATTCCTCGCCGCTGCCGCCGACGTCGTCGTCGTCTCTCTTTCGCACCTCGTGACTCTGATGTTGCCTCGTAAACGTAAACGATGTACGGGCTTTACTGCGTCGCTCGCGAGCGCGCGTCCTTTCGTTTTATCCCTTTTTTTTTCATTGATTCTAAATAATTTATTCAGAAGAAGCCTATATATCGCGACGTTTCAACGATTTTCAAGTTTAGAAAACGAGCGCGGGGGGTTTATTATAGCGGAAATTTAATTAAGCGCAGAGAGAAAGAGAGAGAGAGAGAGAGAGTTTATCCAAGTAATTAATGGGATGCTAGCGCTGAAATTTCGGGAGTGATTTTGCGAGAAACAAAAGCCGAAACGGGGTCGTATGATTAAATAATATTGCGGCTGCCGACCGCCTAATTGTTATAGCTTCGCTCTCGCGCGCCCAATACATTGTCACCTCAACACCTGCAATCGCGCGTTTTGCCACTATATTCATCTCGCGCATAAATATCATTTCCATTCTTGATATCAAATCTCACTATAATTATAATTAATAATAAAATTCGCCCGGACTTATTTAAACGATATAAAACGAAAAACCAACGAAAGAAAAAACGAATTTTCACACGGACGGATAAATCTAGCAAATTGATTGTTTAAATAAATAAATTTCACTCGGGCAACAGTCACTCGGCGCTGCATGTACGCGCGCAAAAATCCATTTTCTCATTAGCATCGAGCATCGAGCTGCTGCGGGGTGACTAGAGAGAGAGAAATCGACGCAAAATACAAACCATGCGCGAGCGCGCGCGTTACCCCCGGGTGAACTATGTCGTCGCGCTCGGAGACTCGTATTTTCACCGGGTGACCAATTAATTAAACTTCGCCGGGGTGGCAAAGGCCGCAAATTTACACGCGCACGTGATTCTCGCGGTGCGGTGTCTTTTGTGCCAAGTCAGTATGCCAGGCTTATGCAAGCTGCACTCCGTAAATAATCTAATCAATGCGACGCGGCGGAGTCGAGAATGTACATTTACTTACGTAACGTACGGTAGTTATACGATCCTAACGATTACGCGAACGAATGAAATTTGCCATTGTTGAGAATTCTCCGGGTAAATGTCAATGGCGCATGATAAAACGCCAAGTCATTACATGAGTAGGCTGATTACCTCCTCTTCGAACTCCGAATCGTTATATTGTATACCTATACGTGCTCTCTGCTCTTAGACCTTCTCTCTTTCTCTCGACGACGACGACGACCCTCCCGTCATCCTCGTTCTCCTCCTATCGTGCGATAATACGTGCTCGCGAATCCCCGACAAGATGAGTCGAACGGCGGCACTGCAGTGGAGCGCCGCAAGTTTAAGGATGATTGAGTATACGCGGCGAAAAGAGACTCGAGAAGCCGAAGCACCACCGGAAGAAATTTAAATGTGAATTTTATGTAAGGTACGGTTCCTCTTTACTTCTCTCGAACCCTGTACAATTTTAACTATTCAGATGTAAAAATATCGAGATAAATTTTTTATCTTACGCCTACACGGAGGAGTAGTTTTTTTTTCTTTTACTTGTCGCACTTGAAAAATAAGAAAAGCACATATAGAATTGTAACCGCACAGTTCACGATTTGCCCGCGAAATATGGAAGATATACACGGTTGGTGGATAAGGAAATCGACATAGAAAAACGAATATTCACGTACTCCTTTTCCCGCGCGGCGCACGCGAGCAATTCGATTTGTTCGAATTTCTATAAAATCAGACTGCAAGTATATAGTGGCTCTGCGCCGCTTCGTATATATACGTATATTTATGAATATGTGTCGTATATACACGTAGCGTACGCGACGCGCTCTTTTACGGACTCACGATCTTCGAGAGATGTATAAAATAATAAAATAAAAAATTTCATCAATTTTTAAAAAATATTTTTCTCTCAAGCAAATGGAATTATCGCTACGGAGGCAAATTGAAAATGGAATCGTAACGAGCGTAACGAGCGCGTACCTATTCGAGAATAGATTTTCATCTTCCCTTTTTTTTTGGAAAAATCCTTCGCTACGTGCCAATAGTCGCCTAGCAGTATAATTGAATGCCTCGCCGACCGGATGGTCTTATTAAATTTTCGTCCTTTTTTCTCTTTCTCGCTCTGTCTCTCTTTCTTTTTAACGAATGAAAATTAACCTTATCAAACATCGTTTCGACGCAGACTACTCGCGCCAATCTACTCCATAACATCTGTTTGGCAATCAATCACAAACGGCGCGCGCGGGCGGCACCCAAAGCAAATCTACTTCGAACACGTATATATATAGCGCCTCTCTCTCTCTCTTCTCCTTGCGCGTCGCGAGAAAAGAAAAATCAAAGTTGATTTTAGAGAGCACCGCTGCCGTCGCGGTGCGATGAAAAACTCGTCTACTCGAACAAGCAAGCAAGCCGAGCAAAAAAAAAAAAGAAAAAAAATTAAAGAAAACCAACGCACTCGCGCGCATGCAGCTGCACACACAGAGTGCGCGGGAAAAAGTTTCGGCCTGCCACGCGCGCGCGAAACTTTGCGGCTGGTGCTTATATATAGAGCATTGCAAAACACGTTTTGCCCTGTAGAAACTGAAGCTGCTGCGGCAGCAGCAGCGAGGCTCGAAGTTCACGTAGTATAGAAGTCGTGAAATGGTTCGGAGAGCGAGACTCGCGAGCTATTTATATCTACTATATATAACGCGGCCCATTCTCGGTTGCGATGTATATCTCCGTATGTACAGGCGAAGCTCTCTCATACAGATATATAGACGCGCGCCGTGTCGTCGGGCACGTAAAATATTACTCCTCTCGATCGTGTACGTATGCGACAGACACATACACATGCACACATTCACAAAATAAACTTGGACATGTCTTTCAGTCACGAGGAGTTTTGCGCGCAAAATTTGTTTCGACGCGTTGCGCGCTGCACCCGGGGAACTTGTCTATAGCAGGTATATTATGCGGCATACAGAAATAATAATTATATACGTCGAAACGCCTGATTAGGTGGATTTGAGTTTCACTCGACGCAGCGCGTATACGTATGCAACCATATAATGTATGTAATGTATATAATGTATAAAGGTTGCGAGCGCGCGCCTGACCGCACACGTATCACTACCACTGAATCAGTGAAATATAATACGTTAATACATAGTTTAACGTGCATTGTTAAAACTTTTTTTTAACGGACAATAATTAGTGAGTTAACAACAAGTATTGTTTCATTAAAAAGTAAAAATAAAAAAAAACCATTAACGACTCGGAACAATTATAACGAGGGTAAAAAGCTCGCGCGATATTATTAAAATTATTACTTTGAGTTGATATGCTTTTTTTTATTATATTTTTGTTCCGTGTGTACCCTCTCTCCTCTATTCCCCCCTCTCTCTCTCCCTCTCTGGTTTTTTTTCGTGCGCTGGGAGTGAAATTTTAAATGAGTTTGCACACGCGAAATGTCCTGAACACGAAATCGGTCGAGGAGATCGTATAGCCTTTAAATATAGTACAAGTCACGTTCCGCACACGGAAGCTGCATGTAATTTGCGCTGTATTATTCTGAACCCCAACTTCGTTATCGTCTCTCTCACTCTCACTCGCTCGCTCACTCTCCCTCTCTCGGGCTTTCTATTTTTTTGTTCTACCGCGCGCGATGTTTCTTCAATAGTGTTAACAACTTTTCATGAAAAACTTCATTACCAGTGCCGTTTGCTCCTATTTTTTTCTAATAATAATAGAGAGATCGTTTATTTGTATGCACTAAAAAATTTTCTCCGTTTTGCGGGAGGTATACATAAGTATATAGCACGCGCGAAGTATAGAAGGAGAAAATTTTTCGTATTTTTTTCCTTCTTCTTCGTCTGGTTAGAAGCGTTCCCTATATATTCATAACACGCGGGCGATGTTTCAGTTTGGCGGTGCCGGGCCATGAGCGCGCGCACGCGAAAGATTTACTCCGGCTACGGCAATTATTTTCCCCCAAGAGTCAAGAGCTCGAGAGCATGAGCGGGGCGCAATGCACATAGAGAGAGCGAGAGAGACGTGTGCGGGCCAAGGGCCATTTCGAAGGTGGGATACGATAACGTATACCAGCAGTACCGATGAATATTATGCAACTTTGTACTGTATGATTTAGTCCCGGAGTCGTGTATATAAACTACGCGGCCAACGTATATAATAGTTGGTCGTTATAATTTTCGCGATTTTTCTTCCTCGCATACTTTGAAGATAGCTGTGTGCGATTTTTTCTCTCTCAGTCCCTCTATTTCTGTCTTTTTTTTTTGTAAAATTTATATTTATAGAGCGGGATGGACGCTCGGGCGAACGGGGCGGTCGGGCGCCGAGGCGATGGTGCGTGTATCGCGCAGTTTGAAAGAAGTTTGAGAAAATTATGGTTTTATTTCGGCAGGAAAAAAAGTGGCTCGCGAGTTTTAAAGAGACTTTGAGGGCGAATTTGATGATGGTGCGTTTTTTTTTAAACTGATGCGCGATGCAGCAAGGAGCTAGAGAGAGACAGAGAGGTGTTTCAACCTCTAACGGGTACTTTTCTTCTGCCGGCTGCATTGAAAACTTTTTATCGTTCGCGCACGCCGTCGTTGCTGCTGCTACTGCTGCAGTATTCTTTTGGCACGTGAAAGGTATATTTTCATAGGAGCACTAAATGTAGATGTACAGCTGGTATATTTTTATTGAAGTATTTTAAAATTTCACGATAGAGCTCAAACATTTCGTTCGATATTTTATCAGATAATTTCGATCGGAAGGGGGTAGTTCCGCTCTCTGCTCGTGATAAAAACTGAATTATGATTCCTTCCGCGAGTAAAATTGCTCTTTTCTTCGTTTTAAGGTAATTATACAATAAATTAGAGGTTCACCGTGGAGAAAGAGTAAGAAAGAGAGCGAGAGAAAGGGAAATCTTAAAAAAACAGCTCTCAAAGTACAATTTCATTCTTCTTTTCCGCGGGGTTTTATGATTTTTCTTTTCCTCAAAGTACACAGCGAACTAAGTTAGCGTTTTATCCCGCAGACACAAGGCTTGAAAAGCGCGCTGCGCGTCGAACACTAATGAAAATGAATTTAATATCCGGCTTGGCTGCCAGCAGCACGCGCACACACACACGTATATTATTATATAAAGTGAAGAAACACTTCCTGCGCTCGGAGTGAATCGATTATATTCTACGTGCGGTTTTATAAAAACGCGACTTTGTACGCCGCTTGAAAAATGATCCTTCGCATCGCGTATTATATGTTATATTGTGTTGTATTATAATCGAAAACACGCGATACCCGTTGCTCTTAATTAATTTTTTTTTTAACACGACGCGATGCTCGCAAACGTCGATCGTATCGGTGTATATAATTTTATTACGATGCAACGCGCGAGGGGCTCGGTGAAAAATTATGAAAACGCAGATGAGTAATGGAGTGATTACGAGAGAGCCAAAAATCGTGTAAACGAACGCGCGAGGAGTAAAAAATGCCCATGGAAACAATCGTAATTGTCATGCAATCTGTCCGAATATAAAATTGATACTTGAATGATTCTTATAATGCACAAAAATTATTTCAAAAATTCAGTTTTTATTTTGTATAATAGCTCGCATTGAGAATCGAATTGATAAGCTTTCGGTAACAAAAACATAGCGAGCGAGAGAGTAAAACAAAAGAATAAAGTATCGAGCTTTTTGGGTGTTTTATATCCAATTAAAACGAGTGCGTCGAAATAAAAACTACGCAAGTGATTTTTTTCAATACATACCTACCTACACCGAGCACACGCGGATCGCGCAACGACGCATACACCAGCGAGAATAAAATTCGAGGCTTGTTGATCGCATTTTTCCTGGTCGTTGTCGTTGTCGTCGTCGTCGTCGTCGTTCTTGTTATTCCCGAATATACACACATGAGAGCGCGTGATGTACGCGCGTAAAACAGTGCATCAACGCATGATGGAATTCGAAAGGACTTTTTCCCCTCATAACTCGCGATAGATTTGACATCATGAAAAGGGTTTTCAATGGGAATCAGATTTGTCACACTCTCTTTCACATTTTTTCACAAATTTAAAATTAAAATTATTATAATAAAAACTAAATAATCGTACACAATATAATAAGATAATAACATTATTATTTGTAACATTACTCAATGTCGGTGATAATTAAATTTTTAATTTATTACCTCTCTGTTCAGCACTTGAATTATTTTAACTTGAAAAGGCAAATTAGTTGTTTTAAATATATAACATCAATTAAATTCGGTGTATTATTTATTGCTGAACAATCGCATATTTTGCAATTGATAAATCCAAACTTTATCACACAAGCTTTGCCGATTTATGATACGTATATATAGCAATATACTGCCAAGGAAGCCCGTGTGCCACAGTTTTTGCCTTCGACATTGCATTCTTGGGTAAATTTCTATATGCAATTCGAAATCGGATGTTTTTCGAACCAAGTTATTCTGTATTCGATTTCAAACGGTAGTATATGTTTACACAGCAGTCAAAAGCAATCCACGAGTACGTGTATATATGTATACGACATATGAGAAATGAACGAATGTGGACGAAAAAAAGTGGAAAGGGGAAAAAATACTTTTACGCGCTCTGAAACTCACCAGCCTCGGGTGGCTCTGGTCACAATTTGAAATCGTCCCGGATGATGGTGGCTACTTTTGACCATGGAGTGACAGGTGTACTGGGTCTCGTGCTCGTCCAGAATGGTGAGATTGTTGTACGAGGCCAGGAGTCGCGTACCAGCGGTCGATTCCAGCGCTACCCACGAATGCAGCTTGTACAGCCAGCTCGGGAATGTGCAGCGAGGCGTTTCGGGTTCTGTGGAAAAACGAAACAAAAATGGAAAATAATCAGATTTCAAGAAGCTATGCTGTAATTTTTTTTTTTTGTTTCAACCACGCTGCAATATCGAGTAACGATCAGGTTGAGCATCTAGAAATGGTGCTGTGTAAATGATCTGAATTGTAATGCAATGCTTGTAAAAACAACGCATCATCTGACGCGCAAAAAAATAACAGCACAGTCGCATATAATTGAATCCTACATATTATCCCTTGAATATACCCTCGATGCATATTCCATATCGCGAACCTTCGCCAACGACACAGCATCCAATACGCCCGAGCTTCAGTCATCAACGCACATCGATCGTTCATTGCAATTCCCTCCCATTTACTCGCTTTTCCCCCTTTTGTCTATTTTCCACTTCACCCTGTGTCGTGCGTCTCTCTCTCTCTCTCTCTCTCTCTCTCTACGCAACGTCACTGCACGATTGCAGCAGCAGTGCGAGCTTCAATAGGAGGGGGGTAGGTTGAGGGGGCCTATAGCCGGCTGTCAATTCTTGTCATCGTCATCGTCACACGCTCAAGCAGCTGTAACGAATTATCGACTCGGATTAATCACTTTCCGAGCTTGCGATACTGCAGCGATGCCGGGCGAGTCTCTGCGCATGATACACGCATACACACACTCGCGTATGCACACACACGAAATCTATAATAATATATAAATCGGATTCGCTGTACCATATAAACGTTAATAAACTTTCGCTCCAATCTGCAATTCGCATATAGCGACGACGAAGCTCGATGGGAGTGTATTTGTTTTTGGTAATGGAAAAATGTGACTTGATACCTCTATATATATGTACATATAGCCGCGCGCGCTGTGTATATACGCGTATAAACATTTATGCGCGCGTGGTCGAGCTTATAATCCGCACGAATGGTCAGAGAAAGGGGGGCCGCTGCTGCTTGTTCTCTCGTGCGATATTGGCTTGGACGCAGCGAGCAAGCGAGCTAGGATAACAGGTTATTATGCCTTGTTTATTAAGGATTCCCAGACTGTTTGAACTTGTTATAACAGTTGGAGCCACGATGATTAATGATCCTGGTAGCCACCGCCGTCTAACACGCGTGCAAACGCGCGTACACACATACAATACGTATGGATTATAATGTATACCGAAGGAAAAGTCAATCGTTACAGTGAAAAAGTGCACAGAGAGACGTGACTTCTGAGGCATTGTGTTTTACGAAAGTACGACGATTTCATATAGATTTTCTGTCATTAGCAAGATCACTGCGCAGCAAGTGGAAGGGCTGCAGAAAAAGCTCTCCTCGGATCATACACGAATATATATATGTGGAAGATGGCACAAAAACGAGAACGGAAAATGGAAAACAAAACAGACGAGAAATTAGAGTCGTTAGAGCGCAAGAAAGAGCAAGCGCGCGCGTATCCTACTATATATGTATGGGAACTGTAACGATGCCAGAATGGCGACATTCGCTGTATATGTACGCTGACTGTTTGCTACGGTCATCGAAAACACATTGGATTTCTCTTTCTCTTCTCTCTCTCTCTCTCCGGTGAAAAATTATCTTCTTTCTTTTTCTAGGTCACTGCGAGAAACGAGAGAAAGGGAGTAAAAAACAGAAAGGGAAGAATCGTGGAACGTCGGATGCAAAAAGCAAAGATTGATGGATTAAAAGTATTGACGATCTCTGCGGTCTGTTTTCTCGTTATGCATTTTACAATGGAATATCAATCTTTTGTTTCGACCGCGGATCGTTACGAGAGTGTCACATATTTTACTAGCGAGATGCTAATGAAAATCGATCAAAAGCCAAAGTAACAAGGCGTGCCGTGGCAAGAGAGATGCACAAGAGTGAAGCTAGGGCAGACGAAGGTATGAAGCGCAAAAAAAAGCATATGCGTACTTTCGCTGCACGAAGCGAGAAGAAGCTGATAAAAAAACTAAAGATGTGCCGGACGGAATGCGTTGCTGCTGGCGCTGCTCGTCCCTCCGCGGATGACGAAAGTTTTTAAGCTGCTTAAACGTACGGTCTCGGGAAAGAACTGAATTTATTGCCTCAAAGCTCGACGATTTGAAATATGAACACATGCGCCGCCAACGTCACGCCGGCGGAGCTTCAAGACTTGTAAAATAACTTTTGATAAAATATGAAATTTTTTTCTTGCTCTCTTGTTCGCACATACTCGCGATACTTGCAGTGTACGCGCCCGCGACCCTCGGAAGAGAATATACGTATATATCTGACTTTTTTTCACGGTGTGGGAGCAGCGGCAGCATATATACATGTATTTGAAAAATTTTACACCTTTTCTAAGCTGCCGTGAAACTGCAGCGCTTTTTTCTTTCTCCTCTCCCTCTCTTCGCTCCTCCAAGTTAAAAGCCAAACTAATGGCCGGTTCCGAGGATTTTCAAAACTTTAGAATACACACGGCTCGGCGCGTTGTTATGTATTGTTTCAAAAGCTAATTTTTCCCATCGCTCACTCGTGTGCACTGGAGCTGAGCCGTTGCTGCGTGTTACATACTAGATATACGTGCAGCGCATAATTTATCGACATGCCCTCTCACGACGACGATGTATATATACGGCGTAAACGCGCACGGCGGCAAATTATCGCGGCTATAATAATTTTTGAACGCGCCCGGCATGTGTAGCTAGCTATATGGTGGTGTGTAGCTGCAGCTCTAGTACACGCGCGTCATAGCGTATAGGCTCGCTCAGGAATTCCACATAGAGAGCCGGCTGGTGCTACACATACATTATGCGGATGAGCAGCAGCACGAGCAGCGAGCTCTCGAGCAGCAGCACACATTCTCTATATCCTCGGCGAACAACAGAATGCGATCGCAAGCTATATACCCCAACTGGGTGTGTGTGTGTGTGTGTCTATACGTGTATAGCACTATGGCATTCCTGCGCGTCATAGTTTAGCAGCGCGCGGATCGCCGCAATATGCCACGTCATACCCCCCCCCCCCCCCNCCCCCCCCCCCCCCATTCCAACTGGCCTTTTTCTTCTCCTACCCCTTTAACTTTTCTTTCCCGTTGTATACACATGTATGTATAAATAATGTATTATAATTTCTCGACGATTACCCGAGAGCGATGCAAGCAGCTGTTATAATGTACTTTTAATTTTCTTTCTTTTTTCCTCCCTCCCACATAATATATATAAATGATAAACAAGCATGTAACTCACTCTGTATCATCTTGTGGGTCTTGGCGCCGTCGGTGGCGCTCGTCAGGCCGTTGCAGCTGGCGTCCCCGCTCTGGCCGAGATTCCACGTGGTGTTGCTGGACTTGGCGTAGGCGAAGCAGCGATACCTGTCCTCGTCCTTGACCATACCGGTGCCGCTGAGACGCGCCACGAGATACTGCGTGCTGCCCTCCTTCCACGTTGCCAGGCATTCCATTTCCACGTCTACGTGTAGTAGTTTAAAGACGAGGGATGACGGCGAGAAAGAGAAGAAGCGACATGAAAAAGAAGAATCGATTGAGCGATAAAATGTCTTGGGAGTTGTTGAAATTTATGGAACTCGTGACTCTTTTTTGCCCTTATACACTGTTTCTCGTATCTCGAAGCAGCTCTCTATAAGTGAAATATTCATTCGGCTGATACCAATTAAAGACTGCTATTATATATAGGTATACTACGTTCCGTGTGCTAAGAGCAGAGAGCCGCGTTATTTAAACACGATCGCCGGCGCGCCCGGCTATATCTACACACGCCTCGCTCGCGATATATTGCCCGTACACCTCTGCGAAGCAGTTTATATATTTACGATCGTCCGGATCGTTTATCGCGTCTCTCTCTTTTTTCTTTCCCCCCTCTTTCCGAAACTTTTTTTATATCCTTCGTCGAAATTGAATTTGCCGCTTTTATGCGTTATATATCTTTCATTGCAATTTGCAAAGGCTTCGTGGTGCGACTATATACGTATAGTATCGCAGGAAGAGCTGCTGCTGCTGTGCGTACAATAAACAATGCATAGGACCTCGAATTATATTATGCGACATATAGGGACTTTACTACTGTGTCGCGATAAATAATGATCGATTAGTCGCGTCAGGCGCGGGCGCGCGTTAAAGGCATACACACGCAGCAGCAGCAGCAGCAGCAGCAGCAGTACGACGCGACGACTCTATGTACCCAAGAGCTTTATCAACTTTGCGTGATATGTATACGTAAGTTCGACGAAGGCCAAACATCGAGAGGGTTGCACGCTGGCGTACACACACACACCTACATACGTGCATACTGCAGGTTTGCTCGAGCCAGCAGCATACAGCCCTATATGAATGACTAATGGCCCAGTCGATTAACGTTTGTCGCGTGTTATAACGTCGCGAGAGCAGCTATATATACATATAAAATACCTACATATATATATCGTGTACGCGTAGAGTGGACAAACAGTTTTGCGCAATTATCATCGCGCCCGTGTGACGTGGGGGCTCCTGCACTCGAGGATTACATGAAGCTCGCGCGAGCGCGTGTACCTATATATACCTACGGCGTGCGCACCTGTGTTCCATATTATATATACGTACGCTCGCACTGTGTTGTATTATATTTACACGAGCTTTAGTCTTCGAGTGTGTGCGCATTGTATAGGCACGCGACGTTGTCGTATGTGCACAACACGAGCTGAGTATAATAGATGCGAATTTTCCGTATGTGTGTCTTGGATGTTCGAGTGCGAACGATTAAAGCTCGTTGGCGTGCGCACGATATTACACGTGTTTCTTATAGTCGTTATAATGCACATGTTATTCACCCAATCATAAAACGTAACGATGTAGGGCAAGTTTTTTTATACAACATTGTTCCATTTAAAAAGGAAGTTAATGTTAATAAAAATTCCATCGGAAACAATCATTTCACTCCCGAATCGATCGTATATACGAGCTTGTACGTATATATAAGGTAAATTGATGAGGCAGCTAGCTAGATATACGTGTGGTGCGGTATAATGCTTACTCGAGCTCTCGGTGCCACTGACGTCGGCGCAGGCCATGTAACGCATGAGCAGCTTCGAGTCCTGGGTGCAGGCGTCGGCCTGCGACAGCGGTGACATGCAGGATTTTTCGCCGCCCCGAGTATAGGAGAACTCGAGGGGTCCGTGAAACGGACAGGACGAAGGCGCGGCGTTCGATCGGAAGAGCGAGTAGAGGGTCGCGTCGCCGGCCAAATGCACGCAGATGTCCCAGTCGCCTACCGTGCAAAACGCTGTAAAAATAACGTGTAAAGTTAACTTAAGTGGATCGAATGCATAATTGTAACGTAGATTTTCTGCGACATTACCCTGTTACACAAAAAACTTTGATTTTAACCCATTAATGACCAAACTGCTTGATTTTTTTGTTGGTTTTCGCAGCGATTTTTCTTGTAGTTTTAGGCCTCCAAAAAGTTTCGTATGGACCTATTTCGATGTAAAGTTAAATGCCCTTTCTGAAAATAAGCTCAAAATTTCGATT
Source organism: Trichogramma pretiosum (assembly GCF_000599845.2). Classification (NCBI taxonomy): domain Eukaryota; kingdom Metazoa; phylum Arthropoda; class Insecta; order Hymenoptera; family Trichogrammatidae; genus Trichogramma; species Trichogramma pretiosum. The sequence continues at coordinate 543,336 of NW_019641632.1, read as the reverse complement.
CTTTGCGTAATAAAAAAGTTATGGCTACTTATACGAAAAAAAACGTAAAATTTTTTGCAAAAAATCAAGTTTTTGATTTTTTTTCACCATGTTACCGTTAGGGAATCACGATATAAATATGATCAGGGGTGATCACGACTATCAAAGTATCTCAGGGAATTTTTATGGAATTTTCGAACCACTACTTCAAACAAAAAATAACTTATGTTCATATAAAACATAACTCATTTTTACTCAAAAACTACTGAATTTAGATAAAAAGTGCAAAAAACCAAAGTTTGAAAAGGAGTTCAAAAATTCCATAAAAATTCTCTGAGATACTTTGATAGTCGTGATCACCCCTGATCATATTCATATCGTGATTTCTTAACGGTAACTTGGCGAAAAAAAAGCGAAAACTTGATTTTTTGCAAAAAATTTTACGTTTTTTTTTTCGTATAAGTAGCCATAACTTTTTTATTACGCAAAGAATCGAAATTTTGAGCTGTTTCTGAAAGGGCATTAAATTTTACATCGAAATAGATCCATACGAAACTTTTTGGAGGCCTCAAACTACAAAAAAAATCGCTGCGAAAACCAACAAAAAAATCGAGCATTTTGGTCGTTAATGGGTTAATGCGGATTTAGTGTAAAATAAGTTATTAAAATCAGACGTTAATTGCTCGAAAAATTCATGAAAATGTAATCAAAATTAATACCAGTCTTCACCGCTAGATGCCGAGTACCTGTATCTTTCAATATGCAAGTGGTAATCGACAAATAACTGTATAATTTTTAAACCTCGAAACAGGTTTTTGATATACAATGCCATTTTTTTTTTAAATGTGTCGTAATTCTAAGCACAAGCATCAATAATAATAAATAATAGTGATGTTATTGAATATAATTGACATTTAAACTTTAGAAATGTCGACAATTAAAACTATAGAGATCTCACTTCAAATCTCATTCATTTACATGTAGATATTTTTAATAATACATGATTACTCACTCTCTTTGTATTGAATGACATTTGGATGTTTTTCGTGCATCACGAGGCATCGGGAACATTTCTCGTTTCTGAAATGTAATTATTAACATGTTAATTATTCCTAATAATATAGACATTTTACGTAGCTACAAAAAATAGTATTGAAAATAACGATTTTGTTTTTGAGTACCCATAAATTATAGCTCAATTCCATTATTGAAGAGTGCATAATTGGAAGAGTGCATAGTAAATGGAAGTATTTAACATCCTCCATATGATTTCTTCTTTCTCTCATACACCGGCTTTAGCATCAATTTCGCAAACACGAAAACAATTTACCATTATCCAGTTCATTTTTCTTAGCCTCTTCTTCCGCGAAGTATAAGAAAACCCAATTTTCATGCACTTGCTATAAGCACTGACTCGTGTTTTCATTCTCACTGAGGCGCATACTCTTTTTTGTTATTTTTTTTTCTCGTTGCTGTATAATAATAGCCGCTTGTATTATCGTTCCACAAATACTTGCGCATGTGTGTATGTGTGTGCAATATGCTTTTTAACAAAGCTCTAGACCGTGAGGCAGGAAAAGTATACTCGCGCGCGAGCTTTAATGGAAATAGCACTTTATTAATAGTCCAATTGCCATTTGCTTAAGCTGTATAAACGACTCCATATTCCGAGCTTTGTGGTGTATATATAGCAGCTGCATATTAAAGCTCGCGTCTTGAACATATTATAAAGTTCCGGTAAGCTATATATGCACACAAAGACCAATTGCAACGAATATCTATATGCGCTCGTAGCTGCCAGCGTGTAGTATAACTATACGTACATATCGTACGCCGCGCGGAAAATATCGTGCTGCCTTTTGTGCTCCGCGAAGAAATGGAATTGTTAAGCGCGCAAGAATGTTTTAAACGGGAGTCAAACGAAGCAGCGGAAAGGGGGAGAAGAGGGAAGCAAAAAAAAAAAAAAAAATTGAGAGATGAAAGAAAAATGACAAGCGGTATACTTTTGATGATGATGGATGCATACTTCCGTTGTGTGCGTGCATTATATTATTATACATCTACCATAGCCACTTTAACGAATCAACTTTAACAACTATGCTCGGGCCATAACTGCTTGTAATACGTAGATGTATACGTGGCGTCGATATAACAAACTTAAAACTCATCCTTTGTGAGAAGGAAACTCGGACAACGTCAGGCAGGTATACAAAGTCAGGCGTGGGAAGATGCGCATTCAGGCGTTGTATATTACTGATGCTGCAGCAGCAGCAGAAGGAGCAGCTTCGCCCGGGTGTCGTGCAACCAAACGATCGAGAAAGAGAGTCATGGCTCCAGACGAAAGAGAGAAGAGTTTAAGAGAAAGAAAGAGAGAGGCAGGGATAGTAGAGGAAGCCAATTAGCCGTTTAACATGAAACTAAGCGTAAAGTAAGTACGGAAATTTATTCAACTCGTTGCGACTCGATAATAATTCGCTCCGCGCTCTCTGTATATACAGGTATATAGACGGTACGCAATATGCTCCTGCGCTTTCCTCTTAGTCGTCGTCGTCGTCGTCGTCGTCGTCGTCGTCATGTTTGAGTAGCAGCCCAAGTATTAGACTCTACTTGCAGAACAAAGGTTAACTTTGCGAAGCTTAAAGTCAGTACATATACAGGAGCTACTGCTGCTGCTGCTGCTGCTGGCAAAGAAAGGCAAGATAGCTCGAGACTGACGTTAAGTAAGCTAGAGAAAGGCAGTGAGAGAGAGAGAGAGGTAGATACATGTATTTATGTGCATAGTATATACGTATAGGCAAAGTATCGAAGACGCGCGAGCTGAACGATAAGTTTGCGCGCTGCGGCGCTTCGAAACTCCAAGCGGCTATATAAATCTATACATTGTATATACGCGCGCATAAAGATGTCCGGGCAAAAGCTCGCTTATATGTATACATAGGAAGCGAGACGTAAGACACACACACACACACACGCTTGGAAAGTGTCTGCGATGAATACGGTCAGTCGAGTGATCTTGGCGATCGAGCTGCGACGAGAGCGCGCAGCCAACAAAATGTTACGATTCTGCGAATCGAAGTCGCAAGCACGCGAGTGCAATTGCCGAGAGACTTTTATGTATACGCGGAGACAGGACGCGCGCTCCACTTGCTGGCGCTCGCGCAGCTTGCGACCGCAAGTGCACAGACACACACGATTTATCGTAAACACGGATTCGCGCGCGTTATGCAAATACATAAGCAAATGGTAATTTCGTTGATCCGATTTCACGCTATCGCTCTACACACGCATAACTTCGAACTGATTATAGCCGGCTGGGCGTATAAATAAAGTGCATATATAGAGCGCTGCATATAGGTGCAAGCATGAAAAGCTACATAGCACACGTATACATACTTGCTCGGGCGCGCGAGCGTCGGGGAATCACAGCCCTGAGCTTTCGGAGCCAAGTCTCGAGTGCGTTAAATTAAGCAATATATACGGCGAGTGTGTATGTGTGCATGCACTGCAACAGCAGCAGCACCATCCTGCAGAGAATGAGAGAGAGAGAGAGAGAGAGGGCGAAAGCTCCAGCTCGCTATATACAGGGTATATAATAAGGCATCGCAAGCTCGCGCACTTCGCTTCGCTACGATGTGGTCATCTCGGGACGTTGCCACTGCTGCTATATACTGCAACTATTACCTCGTGAGCACTAGCCCGTGTGTACAGTTTGGAATATTAACACCCGAAACATTCGCGCGCATCCATTCTCGCAGCAGCAGAGAGAGAGAGAGCTCTATATACTCGCAACAAACACATTCTTGCAACGCTGCTGTTACTGTATATGTGGCTATATATATGTGTGTTTGTGTACGCGTGAGTTTGTGCCTGCACGTGCAGCTATATGTGTGTATCCATACTGCAGGTTGCTCCGCTTTGCTAGATATATACGTATATACTAGACTGGAGGATTCGCTACTGCTGCTGCTGCTGCTATATGCGGTCGAGTTGATGAGTGGAGACAGAGAAGGGAGGGTGACTCCCGGATAGTTCATCAAGCTTTAAGAATTACGAGGCGCGCTCCGTGAATATGTATTATATAAGCCGCGCCTGGATCGTATACAGCGGAATATGATTAAGTATATCAAGAGGGAAATTTCGAGCGCTGCTATACAAGCACGCGTGATGTGGCGCGAGCTCCGAGAGCAAATTGTATCGAACCGAGAGCGTTGAAAGAATCTGCATTATGTGTAAGAGGTAAAAGTCTAGTATTACATAAAATATATAAAAGTTTCATTCACTCCTCGGTACAAATGAAATGTGTCCGAAAAATTATGAAAATCATCTTCCAACTCAAGTCTGCTGTTGGTGGAAAGATAATATTCTTAATTACAATTGTTTCTTGGTTTTTCGTTGGTCATTTGAAAGAATAAAAACTTTCCCGCTTGAGAGTTTGTATTTCGACCCTAAAAAACACATTTAATAACCATTTTATTAAAGATTATTGACAATATCACAGACAAAAAAGCTGAAATTTCAATATATTTATACTTGCAGACTAAAGAATTTAACTAAAAACCGCTTCGATATTTCGATACACAAAGATTTCCGCTTTCACCAGATATTTTTTTGTTTATTTTTTACTTGATTATAAACTAATTACAAGTACTTTTATCAACCAACTTTGACATGTAAAGTATACGGGGGACGGTTTGTTTTGCCTCCAGGCAAATCAGCTGGTCGATTTGTGACCGTTACTGACGACTGTGAAAACGACCTATACAGCAGCAGACACGTATACGCGTTGGGCGGCCTAGATCAAATCGGTGGAGTTTCTACTTTCTAGATCAAACGAGAACACATGTTATAATCTCATGCCTCGTGTAGATGTATTTATACTTGGCATCGGCCATAAGACCGTCCATGCCTGTGCCAGCCTAATTTTCAAGTGCTGCTACGCGTGTTAGTGCAGACTACTGACCATTCAACGACACGTATGTACAGTCGAAGTCGCTTGGATAAAAATTAGAAAGTACAAGACTAGCGAAGTAGGGGCGTGGCCTATATGCCCAGCCATGTGCTACTATTACTATTGCAGCGTACATACGTTATACATATACTCGGTCCCTAGTGCGCACGAATTAAACTTTCTAACCACGCTATAGTAGTATAGTTTCATCCACGTGTTGTTTTTTTTACTTTCCATATAGATCGCAGTGTATGCATGGTGCAGTACGCGTGAAGACGACGCAGCGTGAACAGTGCAAGATCGCATCGAGTACACCGAGTGATTAAAAGTAACGAATATTTCATATCGTAAGTTACTGTGTTGTGTGAGTGTATATGAAAATGGCTGTGAGTAAAGCAGCCTCGATAGAAATATTGAAGAGAATGCGACGAGCGGTCAATTGGAAGATCGAAAAAGACCGAAGTCAATTTTGCCATCTACTTTATTATTTGATCATAAATTGGGAGGGTCAACTTCCAAATCTCCGAGATATTTTTCGAAAAGAAGAAATCGACGATATTCTTATGCACGCCGTAGTGTCTGCTGGTGTAAGTCGCGCAGGACTACACTTTATCAGGTTCGTGATTGATACTGGCTACAAAGACGAGCCCAACGTTGATAATTACGGCACGCCTCTGTTGTATCATACCACGCCGATTCATTATTTGGCTACACACCATATCCAGGACTGGAAGTCATACGTTCGTAAGCTTTTTGATATTTACGACAAATTCGATGTGAACTATACCGATGACACTGGCCTCACGCACTTCCATGTGGCCTGCATAGCTGACTGTAGAGACGTCGTTAGTTACTTCCTTGTGCTCGGGCAAAATTGTCTCGAAAATTTTTGCTGGCGAAAAACGGGTGATTCGCCGTTACACTTGGCTGTGCAAAACAACCGAAAGGAGCTGGTCATAACGCTGCTGAGAAATGGCGCCAATCCGAATTTGGTCAATGCAATGGGATCGACTCCTCTGCACGTCATTTGCAAGGGATGGCACGACAATGTTCACTTGGTGGAGTCGTTATTCCAGTTCAGCAACGACAGATATTTTCCGATTCCAGTCGACACCCGTGACAGAAATGGCGACACACCATTGCACTTGGCATTGCGATCCGGCAAAAAGAAGAATCTGATGAAATTTCTGCTGGAAAAAGGCGCCGATCCTAATTCAATCGACGTGTATAATAAATCGACACCTCTGCATATTCTTTGTAACAGATCTGACGACGTTGAACATCTGGTTGTGTCATTCCTCCGGACCAGTGATGAAATTGCAGATTTGCTAGAGTCTCTCCTCAATATCGAAGACTACGAACATATGAGACCGCTTGTCAATGCTCGTGACAAGTTGGGTAACACACCATTGCACTATGTTCTGGCTCGTGGCCACATAGAATTGAGCGAACTTCTGCTGGGAAACGACGCGGATCCAAATTTAGCCAATGCAAAAGGATTGACACCTCTGCATACTATTTGTAATAATAAATCCAGTGATAACTTCTTCCTCGAGTACTTCCTGAATACCAACGAGAGCTTGGGTGAGACGGTGCAAGTCAATGCCCAGGATAACGAGGGTAACACGCCGCTGCACCTGGCATTACGATGCGGCCACGAGAAGATGTCCGAAACTTTGTTGGGCAGAGGCGCCGATCCACGTTTGGCCAATTCGATAGGATTGGCAGCTCTGCACACGGTTTGCAAGGATCACAACGATCGCCATGCCTTGGCGGAGATGTTATTCAAGGTCAGCAAGGCAAAACAACAGTTAGTGCAGGTCGGCGCCCAAGACAATTTGGGCCGGACACCGCTTCAATGGGCCGTGGCGAGTTGTTCGTTGAAAACTGTCGAGGTACTTTTCAAGCATGGTGCTGATCTGTCAAGCTTCGTTTTCCCAACCGAGAGTCACTTCTACGAGGCATTAGATCTAGAGACACATATGAGTAACTTTAAAACAAACCTAGCGTCCAGCGCCATGGAACTCGTCGAACTTCTTGAGAATAAAGGTTACGAGATGGACCGAAGGGACGCCTTGACGATCATGGCATTATTCGCTAAGTACGGCTTGTTCCAGAAGTCGGAGCATCTCGAAGAACTTCGTTGGTACGACGACGAGAAGTCGGCCAAAAAAGTGATAAAGATAATGATAAATTCGAGTCAGTCGCTGTACGACTTGGTCGAAATTAGACCCAACGAGGCGGCTAGACAATTTGCTCGTTCGGATCTCTTCAAGTTTGGGCACTCGAAAAAACTAGTCAGCCTCCCCAAGGGTCAAAAAAATGCATGCGATTTGCATCTGTGCGAGACGCTATCGAGAAAATTTTTCCTGGTCTGGACACTGGATTGTTTCGTGGAACTGATACACCACCGACTGCCGCTTCTCTGTTGCGACATGATCATCGAGGAGCTGACGAACGAAGATTTACGTAATATTTGCTTGGCGGTTGAAAGACAAAGCTCGCAATGTGCTGCATAAGCATATTTGCTGTATTTTTTCATGTCTGACGTTGTTAAATGTGATAGATTTTCTGTATGATATAACGAATAAATAAATTTAAAAAAAAATTAGTTTCGATTTTCCTTTTGATAAGCACCCGATCATTTACATTTATGAAGTTGTGTGTTCGTTACTACGGCACTTTACTGCGATCTATTATTATCTGTAAATATTTTTTAAATATCATATTAATCTAGTCTCTCGAGTTTACGAAGAAAAAAAGCTCTGGGAAGAAAACAAAGGAAAACGAGCCGGGACCTCGCGATGGAAGACAGTAGCAGCAACGGCGGCAGAGTGAGAGATCTATAATACAGATTGCGCGAAAGCAGAGTGACATCGGAACATGCGCTTGATACGCCGAGCAGCTCATAATTAATTAAGCGAGCAGCCAGAGCTCGGAAAGCTCCAACGTCGAAAGTAGTTCGCAGAATAGATAATATATGTGTCATACTCGTCGCGCACGCGAGCTATACGAGATTCACCGCGAGATCGGAGCATAATATATTTTTCATGCGGCCCGCGTATGTCGTATACGCGTCGAATCGAGCTGCTCTGCAAGCGCAGTGCAATTTCGCAATTGTCTCGCTGTACGTAACGATTTTTCTCGTAAAAATCCTACTTTACAAATAGGATACAAAACCGCAGCGAGTTTATATGCGCAGAGAAATATTCATTCGAACGATCATCGAGTATTTTTCATGGAAAACGTCAAAACCATCTACACGCGCATGCACGCATACACACACTCAGCGGACTCGAGGTACGTAGCAGTAGCGACGGCGATAGTGCTTGAAATTCGTCACATGTCCGCGACCCTTTTGTCTCTCTCTCTCTCTCTCTCTCTCTCGGCTCGTTCGACCCTCTCTTTCTCTCTTCTCGGTTGCCCCGCGTATAACGTATATAAATCATCGCATCTATATCTGTACGTTATGATCAGTCTCCCTTTCTAGGCTTTATTGACAGGTCTATAATGCCGCGCGTATTCGTGTATTCTATACGTGTATGCGTGCGGGCGTACGAGGCAGGGAGGCGCTCCTCTGCCCTCGCGAAAACTAAAGGGATGTGTTGTGTGTTGACGCAGCACACGTACAGTTATAACAAGTGTCTGGCGCGCGCGCGTTCGCGAGGCTACATGCAGCGGGGGGAGCGAAATGTGCAAACAAAGCAAGTGTCTGGGATGCTCCGCGGACGGTGGCGGTGGTGGTGGCGGCGGCGAGCTTTCAAGTGTATAGGTGTTCGCGGAGCGCGTTCGCGTGTATGTAGGTATATATGTTTGGTTTAGGCAGCGAATAGGGAAGGTCCCCGTGTGCTTGTACACGATGTACATGTAACGCGAGTCGAAGGATTTTCTCCTGCGTGTCGCGTGATGTATGTAAGCTCCGAGCCGCTAACCAGCGTCACGTTCGACGACGAAGCTCGCAGACCATCGTATGGACTATGTATACACATGCCAACGCGTTGTATTTTTTTATTACATTCGTATTATATTTATATCGATTCTCGACTCGCATGCGTTTTAAGAAGGCTGTCGCAAGGTTTCTGCTGCACCTGATATTAGAGAGAAAAATCGATAGAAACGTATTTTTTATTTGTTTTCGGTGAAACGTTGCGCGCAAGCCTGTTATTCATGGGGATTTCGTTCATAATCCAGCTTGCAACGTGTATACGGCGGCGCGAATCGACGCGAGGTGCGATTCTTTTTTTCTCTTTTCACTTTATTCATTCGCGAAGGCAATTAATTCGATGATTCGACGCGTCGAGAGCAGTAACAGCAGCTATTATATACGTACGATTCGCACACTTCTTTGCCTTCGAGATGCGACGAGGCGTGCACGGATTTACGCGCCAACAAAAGATTGCGCTCGACGAGTATTGCGATAATAAATAACAATTACGAATGATAATGTAACTCGAGGATGCGAAGGTAAAATGTCGCGATTATCGAACTGTCTCGCTAACGCGCATAATTTTAAGTACGAGAGGCAGAATTGCACTGCGCTTGATACGCCAAGTCGAGTATTCGCATTTTCGAGTCATTTCCTTCCCTCGCTCGCAAGCTTTCCTCTTCCTTGTGCGTAGCTTATACCTATATTTTGTACGTGCGCGCGCGCGCCGTATGCTGTTCAATAATTTTCTAATGCTTCGATGAACTGCGCCGAGAAACGTTAACGTGCAGACAATCGAGGAGGAAGGGGGGGGGGTGCCTCGCTCCTCCCGGACAATTACGAATCGTTTTTTCGCTTCGACGATTACGCCTTCGTCACCTTCGTTTTGTTTGAATTGCGATATTACAATTATGTACACGTTGATGTTTTGATAAATAATTGGGTGTAGCTGAGCACAAACGTGTAAGTGCATAATTTTCTCGTAATGGGGATTCTATAATGAAAGAAGAATTGAAATAAAATAAAAACAGAACAAAAATTTTAATCTGCTTAAATTGATGAATTCCATTTTTATTAAATTATTTATTTGAATTATATAAAAAATCTACAGTACTGAATAACTCTAAACATTAAAAAATACTGAAAATATTGTTTATTGCGATCGCTAGCTTTGCCAAGTAACCGCTAAGCATATACAACATAAATCTTTGTTCGTTAGCGGCTCAATGATTTTTTCACAGCAGGGTATCGGTAACTGATAGCTCACCAGCGTGAAAAAAAATTCTAGCGTCCAACGCCGAAAAAATCCTCTCGATAATTTTTCACACAGATATTCAAAACAAGACTTCCTACTGTCGAAGTGATGACATCCACGGAGGATCCACGTAAAAGGAAGACGACCACAAGTGTTCACGAACTCGAAGTAGTCTGCATATGTGAGTCGTTTTTCCCCCTCTTCGGGTCGTAGCTGTATCAGGCCGTGTAGAGATAGGCTCGGTTTTATCATCATATATCGTACATCTGTATACCAAGATTTTTCAAGATCCGACGATGTTTCGAACAATTCGTGCTGATAGAAAATTTTCATAATTGTCTGGGCGTCGCTTCCGTCTAGTTCGTATCCTCTTTTTTCAAGACATTCGACGACGCTTAAAACGAGAGACGCTAGTCTCAATTTTATGCGATACGATGGAACCCTTTCCAAATGCGGTTTCAATCCCTCAGCAAAGTAACTCTCAGTTGGAAAAATGAAGTTCGACAGATCAGCGCCACGATCCACGAGCATATCGATAGATTTCAGCGCAAGACTTGCTACGGCCCATTGCAACGGTGTCCGCCCCAATTTGTCCTTCACGTTGACCAGCACTTTCTGCTTCATGTTGTCGCTCGTCTTGAAAAATGTTTCCACCAAGTCATCATCGACGTATCTGCTGCAAACCGCATGCAAAGGTGTTAGTCCTTCTGCATTGGCTATATTCGGATCTGCGCCATTGCTCAGCAGAAATTTGATCAGGCTTTTGTGGCCACGGTCCATGGCCAAAAACAATGGCGTTATTACCCAAGTTATCCTTGACGTCGATCTGCACTGGCTGATACTTTTCGTCACTCATCTCGAATAATATCTTCCCGCAGTCTCCAGCATCGATATATTCATTGCAAATAACGTGCAGAGGTGTAAATCCATCCTTGTTGATTAGTTTTGAATTGGCGCCATACCTCAACAGCAATTTCAAGACCTCCTCTTCTGCGTTCCTCAGAGCAAAGTGTAGCGGGGAGTCACCTGTTTGTTGCATGAGAAAATTAGGGTTCTGCCCGAGCTCTAAGAATTTTTCGACGAAGTCATCATCGCCATTCTCACAGGCGACATGAAAATGTGTCAAGCCGCGTTCATCGATGTAATCCACATCGAACCTGTCGTAGATTTCGAAAAGGTCACTGGCAACGTGTAAACTGTACCACTGTCTAGCTACATGATGTATTGGAGTGGTACGGTACAACGATGGTCTACCGTCTTCATCAACCTCGGGCTCGTCATTGTAGCCAGTCTTGATCACAAATTTGATGAGCTCATAAGACTTCACCAAAAATTCTGAGAGAAGCCTATCGATTTCTTTTGAATGAAAAATGTCTCGGAGATTTGGATATTGGCCCTTCCAGTGTCTGATTAGCGGATAAAGTTTATTAATAAATTCTTCTCGTTCTTCTTGCACCTCCCAATTGACCTCTTCTCGCATCGTTTTCAATTGTTTCGAACAGTTTTGGTTGTATTGGGCCATTGTTCTACGCACTCACGAAACACACAGTATAATTTTTACTTTTTTCACGAGTCACTAGCTGCGATCTTCCTTTGTTTCTTTTGCAGCGACCTCGTAACGTGTACTGACTATAGGTAGACACTGAGATCTTAATAGAGGGTGTGACGGAGCACAAGCCGTCAGTAAGCGAGTCGAGCACTCGCAGAAAATGCGTCGCGCCGAGACTGCCGCACGCGCGTATGTATGAGTGAGTGCGTGTGTGTTTCCCTTATCTCGCGCGTTTTCAGGTAGATGATAAGCAGTGGCCCGTCGGACTGATGATGTGAAGCCAGGAGCGTGGCCCAGTATCAACACGTGCGAGAAGGACAGAAAAGAGCCGAGCAGACACCGGGCGAATTCCTTTCGCTACGAGGCAGGCAGATTAGAATATGCTGGCGAGTGAGAAGGTCACGCGAAAGCAGAGTGATAGAAAGACGCAGGAAAACGCGAGCTAGTGCGTGAAGCCGAAGTTGCCGAAGTGATTGCTGAAGTTGTCGTTGTGACGCGGGTGAGCAAGTGCACGTGTAGTGCCCGTGGGAAATTGCATACACGAGTCAGATCGGAGCCCAGGTGGGCAAGACACGTCGGAGCAGACTCGTCCGATCGGGCAGACAGAATCGCACGAGTGAGGTGCCCGGAGCCCGAAAGAGGACGAGAAGTTTGAATGTAGACAACACACGTGGAGGTACGACGAAGCCCGGACGCGGACAGCAGTAGTAGTTGGGCTAGTGTAAGTGAGGCCACGCGAGTGTCGTAGCGATGACACTGGGCCGATAGTAACGTGCGAGCAAGTCTCGGCCCTCGTGGGCTATCGGAAAGTGCCCAACGCGTGCGTAAGCAGCCACGGGGCCGTATCGTAAGCCGAAGATTGTAATTCGCGTATTATTTGTTATCGTTTGCCCTCGTGGGCCTTAAATAAAGGTAAATCAATTAATCGTGAAGGAACGCGTGTCAATTCATTTCGCTTGACCTATTCGAGAATTTCAGGTATCAGAAGCCTAAGCAAAGGAAGGTGAGTGAACGGGCTCACGGCTCGCCCGTGCTGGTGACGGGCCCAATATCCCCTCTGGGACTCGAGTCAGGTAGAGCGGGCCCCATAAATAAAGTGCACGGCAGTCGAGCTGAATTACCCACCCGGGGTAGGCTGTCCGTCGCAAGGGTAAACAAATGCACGAACCAGTATAAGAATACGAGTAACGCGATTTATGCTGGCGTTGCACGAATACGCAGAGCAGGAGAAAGACGATAACACGATGTTGTGTTGCGTGAACGTTACAAAATCATGCGCCGAGAGCAGAAGTCAAGCGAGATTCTTGACACATAAGCAGATGCGAGCCATCGTATGGGCAGTGGTACTCAAAGGCATCAGCCAATTACAGTGCGTGAAGGATTCTGTCTCCGTGATTCAACTATCATCGCGTTCTATTCCGTTTGCTCGTTTTTCACGGATATCCAATAAAAAAATTTCACTTGAAAGATAACAAAACAAAGATATAAATAAACAAGCGAAAAAGAATATCGATATAACCCTGACTTTTCATTAAAACAGTTCCCTCTGTCGCAAAGAAAATTCCTTGGACCGAAAATCTTAATCATAAAAATATTTTTCATCGATTTTCTTTTGAAGCAAAGCCGCACAAAAGGTATACTTGCGGCAAAAAAATTCGGCAGTTATTCGGCGTACGAAAATTAAGAAACACGTTGTCGTTGTTGTTGTCGTTGTCGTCGTCGATGTCGTACAAAAATCTTGATTGTATACCAACGAACGTTCCGCGCATAACTCGCCGCGTTTTCTCTCCCTCTATATCTCGAGCACAAAAATCGAACATTAGTTTTTGGCTTTTATCGCGATTGTCTTTCAAACGCTGCGGAACGGCCTCTTTTACCTCTCTCTTTATCTCTTTTTTTTTCTTTCTCTCTGTCTCTTTCTACACGTCGTGCGGTCAACAATAGCCCTTGTATTATACGATCTTTTCTCGTACGTGGAGCGCTGCAAAAAAAATAAGAAAAAAAAATAGGAAAAAATCGAACGAAGCGCTTCTCTTCTTTGCGAGGAGATTTCCTTGAATTTTTTCGTCAAAAAAGTAGCTTTTTCTGCACGTACACCGCGCTAATGCCTGTGTATACGTCTGTGTGCGCGCGAGCGCGGCGCATTGTTTTCAGTCGAGCTTCTGCGCACGCGACTATACGTCGTGGTGGAGCAGTTCTTTGTTTTCGCTCGCTTATATTCTGGAGTGTTTGCGCCGAAGCTTCGCAGCAGCCACTAGCTAGCTCTTTCTCTCTCACCCTTCTTCTCTGGTATATCAAGTTTTGACGAATAAAAGCCCGCTTTTTCGAGTGAGAAACTTTCATTGGAAAAGTCCGAATTGATCTTCAGGTGCCAATTATATGCGTGTGTCCGACCGAATTCTCACTCGGAAAATGTGTAGTTCAACATCGATGCGTCGAAAATTAGATTTATATGAAACACCATCGTGTTAGATCGTTGCTATACCGCGTGCATCTTCATGTGTGCTCTACAAATGTAACGCGCCCCGATATATACTATACATAGATGATCGGCGCGTTGCGTTGATGTATAATCAAGCCAATAACAAACCATTCGAATTACGTTGGGTAAAAGCGGAAGTTCTCGTATTGTATATGTGCCGCTGCAGACGCGTGATACACACGCGCACAGCTATAATAGTAGCAACGGGAGAAACGCGCGCACAAACGCGGATCCGATTATTAATGCTCTTATTTCGAAATAGGAGCGGGTGGATTCTAAACACGCGATCGCATGAGGCGCGCGTCAAGCTCGCGAGCTTGTTACAACCACGTATATATAGCAGCAGTAGTAGTCGTAACGTAATGCATATCAATCGTGCATTTTCTTGCATAACGAGATTACGCGCATTATGACGTTGTGTTACTCGTTGTTGCTATAGTGGTATTGCTGCTGCTGCTGCTGCTGCTATGTATATACGCGAATCACTGCCGCGTGCACTGGAGGAATATAATTTGCGGCGGCTGCTGCCTGCTCGATACGTTATTCGTTATAATTTTATGCATAAATCGATGGGTCTGCAGCTGACTCGATCGCGCAGGTATAACATACGTATTATACGTATAGATGAAATTAGTTGACATATGAGAGAGAAGAGAGTCGGTCAAACAATTACGACGATGATTTACGCGAGCGATACATTATATATCCTGCGGGGCGATTCGTGCGCAAGCTTATATTACTATAGCATGTATACAGCGGAGGTGACGATTTTTATCGTCTTTTTTTTTCGACGAGATATGCGCGTTTTAAATATTTCGGAGAGCTTGCCAAGCGCCCCGCAACAACTAGCATAATGAGTGGCCATAAACGCGCGTGCAATTCGATCCCTCGAATCGTTTTCAAACGGATATTACCTGCTGTACACGTATGTGCGCGCGTGTGAGTGCAATCTTTGTAAAGAGAGAGCTTCACATATAACTACGCGAGCGCTCGATTCAAAAAGTAAAAATCGAATTATAATTCCCATTCGAGCTCTCGCGCATCCAGAGATCCGAAAGCGTGTATCGAGAATTAAAAAGAAATTAGCGCGCAAACTATGGCAATATTCCTCGGAGCTCGAGCATGAGCAGACACAGACACACACACCCGCACCATAGAAAATTAAACGCAATCGAGTTAGTTGTATCGATGCGTGCGCTTAGATATGTACACTCGCACGCAAGAACATGTACGCGTATAACATAGCTCGATGTGGAGCAAAAGCAAGTGCATACAACTATTATTGGTTTTCCATTATGTGCCCAGCCCCGCTTCTCTGACTCTGCTGCTGCTGCTGCTGCTGCTGCTGCTGTGCGGCGCATTCGGGGGCGCGCGTGGATTCTTGTACGCAATACACACGCGGCGCGTGCGTATAATTTCGTTTCGGATTAAGAACATCGACACGGCTTTGCGCAAAGTGCACGAGCTGCTGGTGTGTATGTACGTGTATTATTAAGGTGTGTGTGCGATGCGCCTCCCCCCGCTGCGCTTACTTTGTTGGAATCAAGCGACGCGCAACTTTTTAATCGAATGAAGAGAAAGAGAGATAGAGAGAGCGACGTCGCGACGCGAAACTTCCGTTACGCAAAGACGTCGTCGTCGTCGACGCCACCGTCGCACACATATAGCACACCAGTAACGATCAGGAAATGAATTTAGATTGTCGCGTGTTGTACAAGGCGCCGCTACTGGTGTATACGCACCCTGTATACCCCCGCTGGCTTTTGCGTCTTCGCGAGGGTATTTTTTTTGTCGAAATCTAACGCGTAATATACAACGTGGTTTTCATTCCCCTTCGAAGTTTGACAAGTCGCAATTTTGAAGATGATTTCATTTACCGAGAGACGCGCTGCTCGCGCGACACGATTCGAGCTTGGAGGATTCGCCTTGCGTGTATATATATTCTTTGATTGTAATTTGCTGCCGCCGCGCCCGCGTGACGTTTATCCAATGACGATCTCGCGTGGACGACGGCGCTTTGAATGTTTCATATTTTAATTAACACGCGCGCGCGCGCGGCAGAAGCAACGATCGTCGTCGGTGTCTTCGTAAAATAGTAATTAACGAATTCCAGTGAATTTTTTATTCAAAATCTACTTGATATAAATTGAAGTTGCAGTTTCGAAGCGATCCATTGTACCCCGTTCCGTATAGTTGGGAAGTATATAGTATGCCAGGGGGATAGTATATAGAAAGATACAGCTGCACACTGTTGTTGTTATATCCACGGGCAGCATATATGGGCAAGGCTCAGAATTTTTTCTATAATCGTGTTTTATAGAAAAGTAGTTGTGCATAAAGCCGAGATCTAGATTTCTATATCACGTGTAAGCGCCACAAATTATATTTTACTGCTAAAAAATAGTGAAAAATTAGCGAGAACCCACGAAGCACGATTATTTGAGAAATTCAGAGCTTTACCCATATATATCCAGCCGCTGGAGTAAGTTGTGAATTTAGTAAAACTCTAAAAAGTTCTATTCACAAGTTACGAAAGTTTTCCACTTCATACAGTCTATAACACGCTTATATTACCTACTCGAAACGAGTAGCTTTTGTACGTACATATATATTATAAGCACAAAAGCATTCCTGAGCCTAAAAAATAAAGGAAGTAAGATACAGCCCCGCAATTCACCCGTAACACTGACGATCAGCGATGGCAAAAATTAAAAATAAAATGAGAATACCTTATATTTTATTCTTTAGCCAGACTATGAATGGTCGGAAGCATGCAGGGAAGAAAGCTTCGACCATTGATGAAATGAAAACGAACCCCATGACCGGAAAATATTGCACAGTACTTGATGATTCTGGCATGCTTTTCATTTCGTTCATCACTCTTATACTTTTATTGTTTTCTGGACTCAGTTTTGAATGATTTTTAGATAATTTCCACCTTACATGAGCAAACTCAAATCGTTGCAAGAATCAGATTCAGAATGGACGGATGATCTCGATGCTCCTGTATAACTATGAAACTTTATTTTTTCACGTTTGGATTTGATTAAGACATCTAGCGGTTAAATCTGATACTCATCGTCAATGAGCTTATGAATGTGTTTCTCTTAGTTCTACAGTTACTTGTTTTCCACTGTAATACATTTATCTTGCGTCATCATTGATTATTTAGACATACATACATTGTTAGACACATATTCAAAAAAATTTCACAGTAATATAAAAATCCAAGTAAATTAAAATTTCAATGAAAAATTCAACCTAGAAGAACCCTAAAATCGTACTTCTGCTGGTTTGATTTTTCTAATTGATTTATTCATTTTATTCAATTTCAACATTTTTGTTAATTCATTTTTATGTAAAGTTTGCATTTTCTTTCTGTTTGATGCCTATCAGCTTAATAGTAGCACTGTTTCTAAAATCTATAAGAAAGAAACTAAGTTTATCACGCGTGTTGCTGTTTGTTCAAGCAACCCTCCATTATACCCTCGATTACTGAATTCGCTCATTTTTCATGAGCCTCTCGTTTTCTTCTCGTACCCAACGCGTCTAAAGAGTTGTCTAAAACACGTTCATTGCGGTGTTTTATAATAAGTAGACATAACTTTTGTAAATGAGCTGAGCCACGATGATCTTCATTATATGCCACGCGTATCAATTCGCATTCATTCGCCGTATAAGGAGCTGGCTGCTAGTACGATGCGAGGAAGAGAGCAGGAACTCCGAGAGTCGCATACAGAGAGAGAGAGAGAGAGAGAAACTTCTATACGATTACATTGAAACCCTATTAGCAAGTTCGCAAGCCATCGTTTCTACGATATAGTTCTCCTCGGCATATACATACATATACGGATGCTCGCGAGCGAACGAGAGCTTGTTGAATTATCGAGAACTGCACTGCGGCTTGTATATGAGCAGTTTTTTCATATATGTACAACTTTTGTGCGGGGGGTTCTCGGATCTGCCCCAAAATTTAGTATGTTATTTGGGTATGTGAAAATAGCCTTCAGGTAAATTTTTAGCCCTCTAGGGGCCTTAGGGCCCAAATTTGGGCCCCTCGAAGGTCCAAAAATAGCCGTTTTTACCTATTTTTGCGTATTATTCAAATATTTGTAACTCGGGCACCGGTGCATATTTTTTAACTCTGAGGGTCGCATTTTTTAGGTCAAGACATGTACTTTTCGTAAAAAAATTATGTAGAGCTCGATAGACCAACCCCCGGTTATGGGGGGGCAATGAAGGGGGATGAAAAATCGCAAAATTGACGTTTTTTAGCTTTTTTTGAATTGATGCAGAAGGCGACTGGATTGACGTATTTACTTTTGCAACGTCTCATTTTAAAGGTATTTTTATTACCTTTAAATTGCCGTGCGCAGAATTAAGATTGGTTCAAAAACGACGGAGATAGAGCTGTTTAAAGGTGTCAACATTATGAAAAAAGGCGTTTTTTCGAGATTTCGATAAGCTGTAACTTTTTTCTAGTAACATGAATCTCTTTGAAATTTTATGTGAAAGTAGTTGATTACATGTAGTTTGAAGCCATGTAGGTAAGGATCTTGGTATTTGCCTCTATAACCGAAAACGAGGCCCCCGAAATCCGGCACTTTAGCCCTTATATAGGCAAAATACATGTTAAATTGGGCGGCAAAACTATTTGGTAACTCCTGAAATTATCGCAAAATAAACATAAAAAAAAAATCAAAAACCCCATATTAAACGTATTTTTCGACGAGGAATCCAATGGTAACCTCGAATTTGACCTTGAACATAACCTCTAAACTATAGCGAACCAAAATTGATTTTTCGCACGGTGACCCCCTTTTTTTATTTCAGATTTGAAAAGAGCGGAAAATTTCACGTTCAAATACATATTTCGTTTTTTTTTTCAAGGTAATTTTAAGGGCCCCACAGTTTGAAAATGAAGGCTCCATTAAAACTAATATTAAACTCAGCCAAAGAGTTTATTCTTGATCTGTGGGGCCCTTAAAATTACCTTGAAAAAAAAAACGAAATATGTATTTGAACGTGAAATTTTCCGCTCTTTTCAAATCTGAAATAAAAAAAGGGGGTCACCGTGCGAAAAATCAATTTTGGTTCGCTATAGTTTAGAGGTTATGTTCAAGGTCAAATTCGAGGTTACCATTGGATTCCTCGTCGAAAAATACGTTTAATATGGGGTTTTTGATTTTTTTTTTATGTTTATTTTGCGATAATTTCAGGAGTTACCAAATAGTTTTGCCGCCCAATTTAACATGTATTTTGCCTATATAAGGGCTAAAGTGCCGGATTTCGGGGGCCTCGTTTTCGGTTATAGAGGCAAATACCAAGATCCTTACCTACATGGCTTCAAACTACATGTAATCAACTACTTTCACATAAAATTTCAAAGAGATTCATGTTACTAGAAAAAAGTTACAGCTTATCGAAATCTCGAAAAAACGCCTTTTTTCATAATGTTGACACCTTTAAACAGCTCTATCTCCGTCGTTTTTGAACCAATCTTAATTCTGCGCACGGCAATTTAAAGGTAATAAAAATACCTTTAAAATGAGACGTTGCAAAAGTAAATACGTCAATCCAGTCGCCTTCTGCATCAATTCAAAAAAAGCTAAAAAACGTCAATTTTGCGATTTTTCATCCCCCTTCATTGCCCCCCCATAACCGGGGGTTGGTCTATCGAGCTCTACATAATTTTTTTACAAAAAGTACATGTCTTGACCTAAAAAATGCGACCCTCAGAGTTGAAAAATATGCACCGGTGCCCGAGTTACAAATATTTGAATAATACGCAAAAATAGGTAAAAACGGCTATTTTTGGACCTTCGAGGGGCCCAAATTTGGGCCCTAAGGCCCCTAGCGGGCTAAAAATTTACCTGAAGGCTATTTTCACATACCCAAATAACATACTAAATTTTGGGGCAGATCCGAGAACCCCCCGCACAAAAGTTGTACATATATGAAAAAACTGCTCATATATATCTCGTACGTGTTGGTGAAGAGAAGATCGACTGTGTTTGGGTTTATATCCATGAGAATACTCTCGTTCGCGCGTGAGCATCTCTTTCCCAAAAGCGAGTTTCCAGGCAGCTTCGTCACAAGTTTATGGTGCTGTAACCCTGGCTGTGCGACAATGGGCGAGCGTAAGAATAAGACTGTAATACAGAGTGCGCGCGAGCGAGCGAGCAGTCCAAGTGTACGAATTAGCCAATTCGTCGTCGGACGAATCTTGTTTCGTGAGCGAATGCAGTCCAGGGACACGCCGCGCGTTGTAGTCTGCGTCATTTTTCTTCGTAAAATTCCATTACAGCTTTTAGGGGAAAGCTGCGCCTTGAGTCGAGCAACGCTCCGGATATGTATAATATACTCACCAGTGGTGAAAGTCAATAATTTGTTGGGCGTTCGAGCAAAAAGTTTTCGGACCTAAGAGATCGAAACTAAATCTCGCGCAGCGAGGGTATATTGAACTCGCTGGGATGAAAGTCGCAGTTGGGGGGTGGCGCGGGCGACGTGTTCATCAGAGAGGAGGCGAACTTAATAATTACGATATTCGCAGTGAGCGATTAAAGCTAACAATCTCTTTAATACCTTTCGGATTTCTCTTTATTTTCTGTCTCAGGCGTGCGCACAAAAAAAGAGGTGTACGCTGCATTACGTATATATATAAAGTCTCGAAAGAAGGGAGGCAGAGGCAAAAAAAAGCCCCGCACGGAGATTACACGAACTGCCGGAAGGGGCTAGCGGAGCTGAGACGAAGAAAAATAATTAAACGAGTAACAGGATGAGAAAGGTAAGGCACTCGGCCGATCCGGAGCTTTGATAGATTGGTCCCTTCTGTGCAAGTATATGTATGTGAATGTGAGCGCGTATACATTTCTCCCCTCACACACGCGAGGCAGGCAAGATCGAATGCGATCGATGCGGTACGTATTATATACCCGCGACGACGACCACGTCGTCTCAATTTGATTGATTAGCAAACACCTTAATTGTGGTTATAATAGGAAAACGTTGTATACAGTTGCACATAATTGACGAATGTCTATAAGAGTTTTTAATTTTAATATATAATATATTTACAGTTATTTTTACCACGTTGTGACTCAAAGGGAAATCTTCAGCAGACTCGTATCAGAAATTTGTTCCATTTACTTTGCATAATTAATTAATTTAATATTGCACCGTAGCACATATGATTAATTTTAATTAACTTGCCTCTCTCTCTCTCTCGCTCACTCTCTCGATTAATATTTACGCGAGCACGAGGGTCGGTTTGAAAATAATTAATTAAAAGACCTTTAATGGAAATCAAATAAGACGAAGAATTATTTCGAAAATGAAAATAATAAAAATTGCCAATTTTCCTCGTAGCAGATAACTAACGTGAAAAGCCTCGGTTGCAGTAACTTTGTTTCGCGGAGGGATCATCTTGCGTACATTACAAGAGAGACAAAGAGGGAGGGAGGGAGGGAGAGAGAGAGGGAGTGAGTCGCAGCAGCTATATCCTTTTAATTCTCAAATTTCAGCGCGCAGCAGCTCACTCGAGTTAGTCACAGTGAGAAAGACGTCGTCTCTATCTCTAGGCTGCTGCACAACTCCGGCGGCAGCTTCGCGTCCTCTACACACGCTTATTGGGAGGCTAATCACGCGCCACTCTCCATTACATTAATTAAAACTTAGCTCGCTCCAGCGAGCGTCTATTACATTGTGCTGTTGCTCGTGCTGCTGCTCCTGCAGCGTCGCTCGCTGTGCTGCTCTGTTATTCGCGCGATGCGCTGTTTCTCAAAAAAAAAGAAGTTTGAGCTTCAGACGCTCGAGTTTTTTTCCTCTTTTGAGCGGACATTTTTTTGCAATCGATTCGCGAAAGACCCAAGCTTTATCGAGAAATATACAGTACAAAATAGGCAATTACAAAAAGACAATCGAAATGGAATTAGCCAAAGTACGAAAATATTCAAGCAAAAGGCTTTTTATAAGTACAATTTTCATTATAATAAGGTACTTTCCATATACAGAATCACGAGCGAGCGCTAAATAAAAAAAAGAAGAAAAAAAAGGAAAACGAGAAAAAGACATTCCAAGGAAAAAGTTCGAGATTGCAGAATTTTAAAAGGTTTTCCGGTCCGGACTATGGAACGCGAGGCATAGCAAATACATTCTTAAGCCACCTTAGGGGATCTTCTTTTGGGAGGATTGCTTATTCGCGCCGCGTAGCCGAAAGAAAGCAGCTTTGTTATGCGCTCGCCGCCGCTCCTTATAGCTCCAAAGTTGTTTTTTTACTCTTCTCTTTTTTTTCGTTCATTTTGTTTTATTTATTTTGCCTCCGTTTCTCTGAATTAATGAAACTTCAGTCCCCATTCGTTATATGCATGAGTATTAAAGCTCCCTTACGTGTGTAAATTTAATGGACCAGTGACTTTGAGAGATGTCTTATTATATTCGTTTGAAAAGTATACGGCAACAATTATAATTTAATTAATATTTTTCTCGCGTCTTATTTGAGCGGAATAAAAAATTTAAAACATGAAAGAAAACCTGTTATTTTTAAGTTAATTAAATGTATAAAATTAAAATAAAATCAGCGAGTAAAAATGTTATCTCGTTTATCAATGCGAAGATAAAATTTCGGTTATTCGCGTTAAAAAACTTGAACAAATATTCACGCGGGGCATGCATTCCCCAGGTATATGAATATTTTTGCCTCTCTTTCTATCTATCTATCTATCTCTCTCGCTCGCGCCGCAAAGCTGCTGCTGCCGCTGCCGCTCGGCGAGATATTAAATTCTTTTTCACGCGCGAGCATTTCGCTCTCTTAGCAGGAAAAAATGCGATCGCGACGCTGTTTTAAAAATGTCAATGTAGCGTAAAATTTATCCTCACTGTTATTCCTCGTCGCTACATACACGACGAGCGCGCGCGTGCATAAAGCTCGTATTTACTTGTACCTGTTTCTCTACTTTTTTTGTGCTTGCCTCGCTCGCTTGCGTGCTGGCTTGCTTCTTCGTATAAATCTCATCCTTAGCCAGGCTAACCGTGTATACCTCTGTGCTCGCGTGTGTGCGTGGTGTACAGAGCGCGAGCATTTGTAGCCTTTTCTTACGTGTCGTGTTTCATACCGAAATACTTTTCACGGACTCGGAGTATTATTATTCTCTCGCTCCTCTCGAGCTCTCCCTCATGGCTTTCCTCTGCAACAGCAGCAGCCGCTTTTTTTTCTCTCTACCCGCTCATGGTGGTCTTGTGTGTGCGATTATTGTCACTGTAAAATGTGTGTATACGTCTCTCTTTATTTCTTACACAGAGTGCGTGAAACGCCCAACTAGGATACCGTTTATCTTATGGTAATGCCCGGCAATTTTCTTTTCTCTCACACAGCGGCAGTAGCAACAGCAGCAAGAAGCTTTTATATATCCTTTTCCTTTTATTTTTCCCTCTCGGTATCGCGATGATTATCTCCTCGAGTTTGATCAGTCCAAGAAATTTTACTCTTTTCTACTTTGGCGCGCGGCACTTATGGAAATTAACATTTGTTAGTTATCAAGCTTTGAAAAGCGAAAGTTATAAATGCAGTATATGTATACGTAGGCAACAGCAGCAGCAGCAGCAGTAGTAGCTCGACTGTGAGAAGAAGTCGAGAGTGCGACTTGCAACGATGAATGTCAAGTGCCTAACGAGTACTTTTCGCGCGCAGTCGAGCTTCACGACTCTTAACCTCTTTTCTTAATTAAAGTAGTTTTAGCGTTTCAAATTGCGCTCACTGCAACGCGCCCGTACTACGTGTGTATGTATGTTTCGTTTCGTTTCTCGTTTATATAAATGTAGTTTTAACAGCTCTCGTAACGGCTATCGTGCCGGCTTTAGTTTTTGAAGCAAAAAAGAAAGAAGAAGAGATTTTCGACCCGCAAACGATCGATACCAGCTGGTTTGATATGATTCGGCCTTATTACGATAAAAAAAATGTCTTACATAAACACACGCATATGCACGCAGATACGTGCGGACATCCGTACGTGCGATGAACTTGCGCAAGCTCACGGCGGCGAATATAAACAGGCGCATACACACATCCAGACGTACACATTGCGCGATGCAGCAGCAGCAGCAGTGAGAATTCATGAAATTCGCTGAGTTTGAATAGGCAATCTGCCCCACCTTCAATCTCCCTGAGGCGCGACCGGCCAAAGAGAGCACGTTTTCCCACCGGGGGAGAGAGAGAGGAAAGGCATGTGCGTTTGCTGATTCGCAATGCATTCCCTCTGTACATATAGATGTGTATGTGTGTGTGTGTGTGAGTGAGAGAGAAAGCACCATTGGGGATTCGAACGCGCTCGCGCACTTCTCGCGCGTGTGTATGTGCGGGTGCTCTTTACGTTCGAGTGCGGAGCGTGTGTGTCTGCTGCTGTATACGTATACGTGCTGTAAGCAGGAGCAAGAGAGTTTAGAGACCTTTGCTAACGCAGCAGAGGCATATATACGAGCTGAGTAGAGGAAAAAAAAAGATATATAATGTAAGACTGATGGGTGCAATTTGCTAGCAAAGTATGCACGTATATTACCGGCTGCGGTACGATGACTCATCAAAATATTACGGAACGTTATTTTCAATACCATATTATAATACCCATGGTAAAATTATACGCATGTTATATAATATTATAATCGACTCACTGATCGTAAATGAGAAACATATCTCCTTGATTCTCGCTGCATTGGCCTTTGTTGGATATGCGCGTGCCGTTAATCGTTATCAAGGTGTTCTCGCCCGATTGGAACCAGCTTCCCCTCCACTGCGCTGGAAATTGACAGTTCGAGCCTGAAAAAAACAACAAAGATTATAAGTATAAAATAAGTTTAAAGACTCGAACGTTTATATTTATCTTTATTGAGTAAATATTGCTTGTGGCACGCGATGATCAAAAGTATATTAATCCAAATTTAATGAAGTTGGGGCTGGCCTGATATACAGTTTGGCAGAATATATCGATTCTACGCTGCTGCTTCGGTGCGACGACGACGACGACGATGTACTCTGGCGCCACGGCAAGAAAACGTAAAGCCGTGTTTCGCGTGTGTAAGCCGATAAATTGACCTAAGTCGATTAAATTAAGGGCGTACTTGTTGTTTGTAACGAACACATTAGTCCCCGGTGAATTATATATATAGCCGGAATAGGTGCATACGATGGGTCGAGCTTCATTAAATTCTCAACGTTAAAGCGGACACAAAAGTTGTTAATTTTGCTTGAAATTATAGATTTAACATTATTGACTCGGATGATTAATGCAGCTGCTGGAATACACTTGGCCGTAACATAATCTTTATACGTTAGGGACATGAAGGAAAATATAGTTAAAACCAAATCGTCACGATTAATAAGGCAGTCTTTTCGACTAGTTGCTAGACGTTCTTGAACTTGAGAAACTTAAAGAACCTAGGGCGAACAAAAAAGTCTCCGAAGGAGAGGGAAAAGTAGGAAAAAAAGGCAGGGGAAAGAGTAAAAGAAAAGTATCCGGTTGAGGAAACACAAGAGAAAGAAAGCAGAAGAAACCATGGAACTTTGTTCTTATGGCTTTTACAAGTTTTGTTAAAAAACACACAAAAAAAAGAACTAGCGGTGAGCGACTAGTAGGTAAAAAAAAGAAGAAGAAGGATATAGCCTTTTGCTTTCATTCGGAATCACAAGTTGGTCGGGCTCCTGGATATTGCAAAAGAAAAATTAAGATAAGTCTCTACGTTTGAGACTTCATTTTTTTATACACTCCAAGACTTTTACTACTTTTCCTTTTTTTTCTTCTCCTCCGCTCCTTCTCTCTTCCTTCTCGAGAAAAGATTGATTGATTCAGAAATTAAGAAAGTTTAAGAGCTTGCCAGCGAGCGAGCGAGCGCGCGCGCGGTGAGCATGTATATATATCAGCAGCAACTCAGTTGGCTTGAGGCTTTTTTAATATTTTTGAGCCCGTTTAAAAGTAAATTAGATGCTTGTTGAAACTTGATATATTTTTCGATTATTTTCCGCCCAAGAAACTGCGCAATCCAGCGTTGTACACAATATTGCATCCTTTTATTTTTTATTTATTTTTTTTTTAGCTACGCCGTATAAAAAAGTTCAGTTATTAAGCGTTATAACTTTGCAGCTCGCGAAAGTTTAACCCCCGCTCCGGAAAAATAATTAGTAAATAATAAAGGTATCGAAAGAGTTTGCCCGTCACCGCACTACCGCCGACACGGTTGACTGCTGCGCGAATATATAAAGCACGACGCGCTGCGGGCGATACGTATCACGCACAAGCGCTTAAAAATATAAATATCGTGTCCTGGGTTTTGACGAGCCAGAAAAATCGTTCATCCATTGAATTCTATACGTTGTCAAAGGATCAACACATGGTGTGCACTGCTGCTGCCTGACCATCGCACGGATGCTCGTCTTCTCTTTTCGCATTATATTCTTTTATACAACACGTGCTCTTCTATATATACACCACGGTATACATCATGTTTTCTCGCTTTTCTTTTCCGATATTAATGTCTATTTTCTTTTCACTCATCCACGCACACACACACACATGCGGTGTATGGGCGCATATTATCTATCGCTCACTTACGAAAGAACGAGTACAGTCACGGAGCGTGCAGCTTTTTTCTATTTTTTTTTCGATTTTTTTTGTGACTCTCTTTGTTGTTGCGAGATTTTGTTCCACTTCGAATTATACTACCGACGTTGCTGTCAAAAAAAATTCGATACACACTCGCGCGCGCGCGCGTGCTTGTGCTCGTATACGCCTGATCTCGGCGCTTATATTTTTTTTGTACTCGTTGAAACACAAAAATTCATCAGAAAAAAAGTTAGAACAAAAAATTGACGGATTCGTTGCCGGTTTACTGGAGCACTCGACGGAGTGAAACTTTAGAAATATCTTTTGTGTGCCAATTTTTTTTATCCCATTTTCTCTGAGATAGAACAAAAAATAAATTTAAAAAATGGAGCATCGCCCCCGGTCGTATTCAACGATATTGAGTCAATTTTCGCTCGTCATCAAGTCGTTTGATTTTAATTGAATGAAATAAAAAGCAGCAGCTTATCAACTATAAGCCTTTTGTCATTGTCGGTGCGTTACGGTGTAAGCACGCATGAACGGATTTGCGTTGGTTACTCTCTTCATAAGTTGGTTGCATGGGTTTATGCGCGTGTGCGAGTCATAGGGAGAAAGAAAAGACAGTTGTTTGCCACAATGGCATCACGACGGGGTGTATATTCTATATAAATGCATATCTCGCTCGCGGTTGTTGTTGTTGTTGTTGTTGTTGTTTGAACGTCATGCTCGCGCCGAAAGCTCCAACGCGTTTATATATAACTCCCTTTTGCCGCTTTGAAATCTTGGAAATCCAGAAATTCTCGAAATATTTCCATGTGAACGCCATGGCTGTTATACCGCTGCGCTCACTCTCTCTTCGACGCCGTTGAAATATGCCTACGTGATACCGTACAATATCCCATTATAATACTCAAAAGCGAAACAGAGAGAGAGGCAGAGATAGAGAGAGGAGAAATAATGCGTCAACGAGAGTAAGCTCTGGAAATGTAAATTATTTCGCTCTTCCTTTTGCCTATATACATTCCTATTTGCCTCCCTCCACCCTTCGCAACTTCTTTCAATGATCAATTTTTTCAATGCGTAAGGCTAAAGTATTTTTCGGACCGAAACTTTATTATTATACGCAAGAAACAAAACACGTAGCTGTGCGCTATAAGCTATCCTCAAAAGGGAAAAGCGCAACGGCGGGAGGCAACGATAGCGGATTTTTTTGTTGTTGTCTTGAGCTAATTCTTCAAGGTGAAGCAGAAGCGAGCAACACGACGCGCGGCTCGCTCGCAGTGCGCTATATATATACGCGCGGTGCAGCAGCCAGTCGAGAAATTCATAAAGGGTGGAATAATTAAGAGGCAAGAAGAAAAAGCGACAGGGAGAAAGAGAGAAAGAGCGAGAAGGATATTATGCGCGAGGTTACTAAGTAGACGAAGCGATTAAGCATTGTTTGCCGGAAGCATGTTGCGTTTAATAAGACCGTGGAGAGACGAGGGACGAGGATGGGATATATATACTTGGCGCGCGGCATTTTCTCTTCTCCTGCGAGCAAGAAGAAAGAGAGAGAGAGAGAGAAAAAAAGGTATAGAGTAGAGAAAAAAAATCGCGTTTCTACTGATTAAGGAATGGACCCCGTGCTGGCTCGCTCGCGACGAGGTAAACTTACTTATTTAGCTTGTCACATTTCTTCGACCGTATTTATAAGGCTGCTAAATTTACCCCAAAGGTATCATTTGTAAGCAGACGCTTGTTTCCCGCCCGTCCAAATGCGTATGCTAAATCCCGATTATTATCATCGTTATATTTGTTTTTTTTTTTTTTTTGGTCGGGCTACTGCGGAGTTCAAATTTATTAATTGAAACGCATCTTTTAAAACGCGCGGGAATGAATTTAAGAAGCGAAATTGCTTCAAGCTCGAAAAAAAGAGAATTTTTAATATAATTGTCGTGCCAATTGCTGCAATTGACTGTGCAATTTTCAATGCACGCGGGCGAACGGAGGAGCCGCACGGAGAGCTCGTCTAAGAAAGTGATTTCTCTCTTTCTTCTCGAGCTGATTCAAGCGTATGGCACAAGAAATGAAAATGATCGCTGCAGAAATGCTTCTCTCTCGCTCGCTCTTTCACTCACGCGCCTGGCAATTAGCTGAAATTGGAGTTTCAACTTAAAAAGCTGAAAGTTATTGCCGAGTTTCAATGTATACGCTACTATTCGTGCTTAGGAATGTCGCGCGCGCTCACGCTGAATGGCTGAGGGGTGATATATAATTGCTAATTAATTACTCGACGCGCTGCTGGCTTCTGCTTGGCTGCTGCCGCTGCTCGTGAATCGAATAAATCGCGCAAGCCCAGCCCAGGAGAGCGGCCCCCGTGAGCATAAAAAGCATTAGTCGATAATTTTTGTTTCAATAGTCGTCGTGGCAAGTGGTGCGCGGAGGTAGATTCAGGCGTGTGAGTGAAAGGATTTTTTTTTTGGTCTCACCCTCGTTTTATAGAGACTGAAAAATGGGTTTTCCTTTTGACACGCCACGGCTATTAATACAATTGAATTTGACATTATTAGGACGGGGAGATGAAAAATTTTTGCTCGGACCCAGTTAGCGTGGAACATGAAACAGTAAACTTTTTTAAATCACTTCTCGTATAGAATTTGCGAAAATGGACAACTAAATAAGGGCCCCTCCACGGCGAAGGGGTATATAAAAGTTCCTCGGCAAATGTAATACCAATCGAATGGCAATTTTGATGATCCTCGTAAAAGTCGAGCGTCCCTTACCGTTCCCATAACTGCAACGCAATGAGCGAGCCTCGGCAGTTGATTCTAATGCTCTTATTGAGACGCAATGACAGCGAGGAGCTAAAGAAAGCAGTAGTACGAAAGAGAAAGAAAACGAAGGAAAAAAAGAAAAACATTGAGATGAAGATGTAGATAAAAAAAGAAGGTAAAGGAGCGAGGAAAAAAATAAAAGGGGAAAAAGTATCGGGAGGAATGAAGCGGCGAAGAAAAAAGCCCGGGAGGAGCCTGCGCTGCACGCGTGTACGTGCTCGGCGAGCGGCGTACTTGACTTACAATTTAGCAAAATATGACAGGTAACATTATTTCGCCATATTTTTTACTAGCTTTCGATTTACCGTTATATATGTATTTTTTTCCTTCGTTTTATGTTCCGGCTACGCTCGCTCGCTGTGCCGGAGTATTGTACTGTAAAGAAGTTGCGGCAGGGGGATATCGTAGATATAAGTCACGCTTAGCTAGGAATATAGCCGAGGCATGCGCTGCCGCTATACACGCGCGCAATTTTTATATCGTGTACAAACGCAGTATAAAATATATATTTTTTTGATAAAAAATGATTTGCGTTTTTGCGCACGTTGATCAAAAGATTCTTGGTCGCGAGTTTCGCAATCTTTATGAACAACAACAAAAAAAATAAGTTTAATTCAGTCGCTCTGGGGTAATCTAAAATTGTGTACGCCGTTTAAATAGCAAATAAGTAGGTCGCGAAAAGCTATTTCACCGGATTTCTTTTTTTTTGGCTTCGTCGTCGTAGTTCAGGCATTGTAAAAATGAAAAAAAGGTCGCTGCTCGCGAGACCTTGAAAAGGCCAGAAATAGCAGCGCAGCGGCGGACTTATATAGAACGTGCTGCTGCTGCAATAGAAATTTAAATTGTTCATTTACATTGAACAGCTCCCGACGTCGTCGCACCAACCACCCCATGAGAGTAATCGCGGCTAGCGCGCGGCGCAGATCCTCGGCTGCTTTATAAACGTAAAACGTATCTCTCTCTCTCTCTCTCTCTTTCTCTTTCAACGGCTAGCCGAGCCAAGCCGAGCCGAGCCGCGCGAACTTTATCGTTTCGATGGACTTCTAATGGTCTGCGCGAATTAAAAAGGCCCCTCGCGTGCGCTGCTCGTTAACTTTTAATTAAGTGTTACATCCCGCTCGCGCGTCCGGTACATTGCGGGAAATTTTTATCCTCTCTCTTTCTCTCTCGCTCTCCTTTTAGGCCCTTCTGTCTCTCTCCCGCTGCGCGAGAGTGTGTACATCTAGTTGGAATGTACTTTTTATACGTATGTTGCATACATATAACGCGCGAACGAGCAAGCAGTTTTTAGCATTCAGCGTTTGATATTAAAAATTTTTTACACCGCCAAAGAGCTTACAGCAGTCGCGCGACGGATTATCGTAGTTTTGGAGGCGAGCTGAGAAACAAAGTCATTTTTCCGCAATTTAGCCAACGCCAAAGTTGTTAATTTTAAAGCGTTTCGTGCTACGCGACGTCGTGTTGTATCCGTAGCTATACACATACGTGCAAACATCGCGTTATGTACAAAAAGAAAGCCCGAAACTATCCTCTGCAAACGAATATGTGCCGCGTTGGTAAAAGTCCTCCTTCATTTCCGCCGCAGCTTGGCTTTGTCGCGCGCGCGCGTGTGTGTATACGCCTGCTTTCAGGCTTTCCGCCAATTTTCCTTTATCCATCAGGTTTGTTACTGCTTCGCTGGACTGACATTCCCACTTAGAGCTGTACACGATGAAAGAAGAGAAAGAGAAAAAACTAGGGTCGGAAAACCACGGCTTAATTGAGCTGTTATACATAGCCCATCAATTCAAGGTTTTTTTTCTGTATGTGTGTTCGATTCCATTTGGCTAGCCAGTCATATACGTGTACGTATACGCAAAAAGGATAGTTACATATCGCTGCTGCTGCTGCTGCCGAGGCTCGTGGTATACGCGCACGTCGCGACAAGGGGTGAATTTCTGCGCTGGACGTTGATCGATGTGTGTTGCCTACCTATATATGGAGCCTGGACGAGCGACAGAAAAGTCCATATACGATTGCGCGATAGTCGTCGTATAGTATATACAGGACTTTTGTAAAACTCGAGTGCGAGTGAGTGAGTCGAGCGATTTATTTTTCCAAGTAATCGGCGCTTATAAAGAGGGACGAAGATGAGCGCTATGTTTTACAAGGAATTTCAATTTTTCCAGCGTAGCTATATGCACGCGAAAAATGTTCGACGACGATGATACGGTGAACGAAAAAATAACTCGACGCTTACGCGTGCGCAGGTATTTTACTCGATGTAAATTTTATTTTATGCAGAGGAAAAGGTGGAGGGAGAGAGATGATCGAGCTGGTATTTATTTGTGTCCCATTAGCTTTGAGCATCGCGTCGAGCGCTCGAGATAACGGACAACATCAGATAGGATGTCTTTTTGAATTTTACCCACCCACCCATAGAGGCGAGCGCGTGGCAGTTTCAATCACTAACAGCAGCAGCAGCAGCTATATACGCGGGGAGCCGATTTTTTCGTGTGTCTATAAAGCATGATAGGCTGATGGCTGATACCTCGCTATATGTACACACATATATGCAGACGTTGTTGTATATGTATACGTTCTATATACCCTCTCTCGCTGCTGAGTTGTATACAATTTATTGAAATGTCAGTTGTAGAGTGTCATACGCATCGTGGATGCTCACTGCAGGCAGAGGCAGCATCCCTCGCTCCTCTTTCTCTCTCTCTATGTATACACTGGCAGGCGCGGGAGGCAGGCGTGCGCGCTTACATGTAATACTGATTCGATGTGAAATTCGATGAATTTGCGATACGCGAGCACAAATATCAATTTTACGAGATACATACGTGTGCGGAGCTGCTGCTGCTATCGGTTTGCTATATCTTATTACGCGCGTACGTACGTATATACGCGCGCTCAGGTACACGCATATGTATGCCCTCGACGCGCAGAAACATCCTGTGTGTGTGCACTGCAAAATAGTCAAAGCTTTTTTTTATTCCCTCTCGCTTTCTCCTTGTTTTGTGTATAACCGACGATACGTTGGCTGGGCTGTATCGTGCTCGCAGTTTCGTTCCGCTGTATAGCCGTGGTATGGTTTTAATACGCGTCAACTTTAGTTACCTAAGGTTTGATGAGTGCAATTGTAAAGCAATCACATTTCTCATTTTGTAGAGAAAAAAGAATTATCGTAAAATAACGGGCTTTTGCGTATCAAACGATTTTTTGTGATCTACAAACGAAAGCAATATTGCTTTCATGAAAGTATGCTCCTTTTATTATAGAAAATTAAAATAAAATAAACTATAATATTATTAAAACTAAAGGTTATCTTGAAAACAAAAACCCATTAAACCTCAATAAAATTAAAAAAAATGCGTACCATGCGAACGATCGTGTGCAAATTGAAACAAAGCTGTAAAAGACTCACGGCGTATACGAAGGATAGGCAGATACGCGTGCATTGGGTTAATTGTCAAACACTGAACGCTCGCTCGCTCTTCTTCGCAGCAGAAAAAAAAGGGAGAAGAGGAAGAAAATTCCACAAACCGACGTTTCATAGAGCGCATAGACAGTCACTTTACACACGCGAGCTCAAACAAACTTTTTTCCTGCTTCCCAGGCTTGGCTTTATACACATAGCCCCGCACGCATTTGATCTGCTAGCTTGCTCATTCACGCAACAAAGGAGCAAAAAAAAGATTTTTTTTTATTAAAATGAAAGTCAAAAAAAAAAACAAAAAAAAAATAAAAAAAGAACAACACCCACGCAAAGGAAAAATTTGTTTGTTTGAAGTTTATACGAAGAGCGAAGAGGAGAGTAAGTTGACTCTTCGATATGTACACTGGGTTGATCAAAGCACGAGCGGGCGCGTTGAAAAAAGAAATTATGCATATACGCGCAGACTGTAGAATATGGAGAGACGCGGGCGCGTGTGGAGCTTTTCAATTTTGACGTCCGCAAATTTACATCTTTTTGAAATCATGAACGCACACACACACACACACACACGTGCGCGCGACAATGGCTCATTGCGCTGTGGCATGGACTGTACACGAGCTCGTCTCTTTTTTCCTCTCAAATAATC
The DNA here is from genome assembly GCF_000599845.2 of Trichogramma pretiosum. Taxonomy (NCBI): domain Eukaryota; kingdom Metazoa; phylum Arthropoda; class Insecta; order Hymenoptera; family Trichogrammatidae; genus Trichogramma; species Trichogramma pretiosum. Next base: position 509,722 of record NW_019641632.1, on the reverse strand, counting down.
ATTATGAAAGATACGAGCTTTCACGCAATAAATTTGCACATTCCTTTGGCCTATTATAATGGTAAACACATCGACGCGCATAATAAACTAGTCGACACTCGAACGTAAGTACGCGAAATTCGTTTTAACCCTCCCCCTTCTCGCATTTATTTTCAATCTACGGTACATTAATATAAGTGTGTCTGTGTAAGCTTGTGTTTATGCGTGTGCATGCACCACTACGGTTACGGAGGATGCTGCGCGAAACGATAAACATTTACGCTTAGAAGCGGCAGCAGCAGCAACAGCAATGCCCTGGCGTATCAACAACTCAATTTTATACCCAACCAAACAAGTATATAGGGAAAGCTCTAAATAACATTTTGCCGTACCTTACTTTCATAAATAAATGCGTCGTCGTCGTCGTCGTCGTCGTCGCAAAAGCGGGCAAAATTCCAACTCCGAGCGCCGTGCAATCGAAAATACAAAATTTCTCCGTAGTGCTACATGTAGATAAAACGAGTCCTTGCAGCAGCGGTCCGCCCTTTGCACTATATACTATACATACGCGCGCAGCTGTGCGCGCATCAAATCATTTTGTGAAAAGCTACACTCGGAAATTAAATACTGTACCCGTTTGCAGCAGTTTAGTCTGGTGCGCGGCGCGCAGCTTCTTCTCTCCGCAAGCTCTTGTAATGCGAATTCGTTTGCCTGTAAATATGGAGCACGAGTTGCACCACGCCTCTCGGTCGCGAAGATTGACACGTTGTGTGCATATATGCAGCGCCGCGCGGCGCAAGCTTCCCGTGGCTGCAACACGCCGGAAATGCCGAGTTTACAGCGTGCGAGGGAAAACCCCGAAAGAAAATCGAGTGCCTCGTTTTAGATGCGCTCGATAAGAAGAGCTACAATGCACGTTTATATAGTAGTAGTATACGAGCGAGCTTGCGCGCTCACGCAGTCGGATCCGAAGATGGAAAGTCAATCTCTCTCGTATCGACTGCTCGTTTATCTGCGAAATAGAATTTCAATAATATACCCGACGCGCAGCGGTAATGGCGGTGTTGGTGTTGGTTGGTGGTGGTTTGGCATAAGATTATTGAATGAAGTTCAGTCGAGTCGATGCACTGCAAAGCACACTGATGACTGCGTTGCATATAAACGCGCGCACTAACGCTCGAATACTGCACGTTGCAGTGCTACATGTGCGTTTATTATTCGATTGAGTTGAGAACAAGGAGCGCAAGCTCGCATATGTGTGAGTGTGTGTGTGTGTGTGTGTGTATTATATAATGTGTATAACAGCCCCTGCCGAGGTAACATGTTGCACGCACGCGAGCGCACGGCCCACAATACCGCACATATGTGTGCGCGCGCCTGGGTGTGTGCACTACTCAGGCGTTACGCTCTAATGATGATGGATAATACTCGAGCGAGAGAGAGAGAGAGAGAGAGAGCATATTGCACGCGTATACAGGCTTGTGTACAGCATCTGTATAGTGTATATAGTTGATGCTGCAGCGATCGAGTGCTAATTGCATGATTAATGCTTAATTCATAGACTACAGGGGGTTCAAGCAAATATATAAAATGAATTAAATTTGATCTTTTTCTCATAGAGATGCTCACCATCTTTTCAAAATTCAAAAGATACCCCAGATTATTTCAAAGGGAAGGAAAAACAATGAAATTATTCCAAAACCTTACTCTACTTATAGAATTATTTTGATATTGCCACTTGCAAGTTTACATAGATAGAGGTATTAGCCATCTAGCGGCGGAGGTTTAAAGTAATATCATCTTATTTAAAGTGGTCGAAAGTTAGCCACGATTCAGAGACAATAAAATGTCATTTTCCGGTTGTTTAATATGCGCTCAAAATTTCTAACATAATCTTATCAGAAAAATCGCCAAAAACCAACCAATGGCAAGCGTTTCTATGAAAGTCAATACGTAAAAATAAGCGGCAAGACTCGTTATAGATACTGGAACAGATTTATATAATGTAATAATTTGATGAATCCGACGCGCGGAATTTCTGCGTTGCGCCGAGCGCTACATATATAACATATCGCAACTATCTTGCCGGCTGCACAGCTCGGAAACGTGAAAATACTTTACGATCCTCCTCCGAGCGAAGAATCGTACGAATTTCCAGGTATATAAATTGTACAATGCAACAATGTGTTCGACTCCATTTCCCGACCTCTCTACGCGCACGTTTAGTTATATACAGTATATACGCTAGATTATCGACCTCTTGCGAGCGCGCGCGATTCCCTCTATTTTCCATTCATGCGCTATACGTATATCGTTGAAACGGTGTATGTATATAACCACTGCTCTATGCGCTCGACTTAATAACAATTTCGCGAGCTTTTATTTCGCGAGGCGCGCGCGCACGACAGGCTCGAGCTTCGCTCCGGTTGCTCTCTCTCTCTCTCACTCTCTCTCTCCTCTCTATTCAATCCCATTACCTCGAGAGGTGCATGCTTGAAAAATACTAGCACTTGGCTCGTTCAATGATTGCACGCGTATGTGTGCGCAGAGGGAGATTCCCCCCATGCGTGCACACACGTGCTTTAACTCTATGGTGCCCCCCTCCCCCCCCCTCCCCCGCAACGACCTCTATGTAAACGTACCCAAGCTCGCGAAAGAGCCCACTCGGAATATCTCAAATTCGTGTATAACTGCATTTTATCGTGATTCTCGCGCTCGCCCCATGTTTTATTTATGCTTCGGGTGTTAGAGAGAGAGAGAGAGAGACACGCTTACCTACGTGTAAGTATACGCCGCGTACACACACGCGCGCGCGAGTTGCAAGGATTACGCGAGAAATATATAGCTCTTCTCTCTCGCGCGAGCTTGCGTAGACAGATGATGAAAAAGAAACAGCTTTGCCTCATGTACGTTGAGTTTGCTTTCTTTTGCATCGTATGAATAGAATCTTGCGTGTTTGTGTGTGCGTACGCGCAGTCGGTGTGAAATTTAGTTTGCTCAGCTCCGAGAGATGCGTGAGTGCACAGCGTAGAAAGAGAGAGAGAGAGAAGATTCTGCCTTGTTTGATCTTTGGGGGTTGAAAAAGTAAGTTTCTGGTTTAGGTGTCGGCCGCGTTCAAAGATTTTTCCCATTCAAGAGAGAAAAGACGCTTTTTTACTCTCTCTCACTGCTCGCGTTCGCTCGCTCTTTTCTGCTCGCGCGCGAGAATCGACGAAATTTTATAACGCGTAACTTCATTATCTCGCGTCGTATAGATGCGTGCGTGAATATAATACACCTTTCGCGTATGTAAACAGAAATAATTGTTGGATAAAATCGAGTCGTTCGATGAGATCTTTCTCTGGTATCCTCTTTTTCTCTCTCTCTCCCTTGTCGAGCTTTTCCCATCAATGCGGTTGGGAGATCAGGTGAGAAAATTTAATTTCCCAGCGCGACACGACGAGATAAGTTTCCTCTTCGTTATGTGCCGTACGTACGTACGCGCGCATGTAGTGAATCGAGCGCGCGCGATCTTGAGAATGCGGAAAACCGCATTGGAACGTCGTTGGAGCGCGGCGTGCGACGTTCGACTGCTATATGTACGATATATAGAACATGTGCGACGCTGGTTAAGCATACATTTCACCGATAGAAATCGCTTTTATGCGTCGACTATGCTATAACGATGCGAATCTCGCATTGAACAACCACGTACACGACATGCTTGACTCGATTTGAGCTCGACGAGCTATTTTTCCAACGAGAAAAGAAGAGAAAAAAATCGCGGCTGTACGTACTATAGCTCGAAAGAAAGAAAGAAAATTTATCCTTTCATTATTGATGCTGACTGCTCAAATTCGCATTTTTCGACTTATTATGCGCAACCGCATGGTACGAGAAAGAAAGAGGGATGGTATATAGAAAAAAAAGACTACAACGTAAAAAACCAAGTCCTTTCGAGAAAAGGAGAAGCAGGAGAAGAAGAAGAACAACAAAAAAAAGAATAAGAAGAAGTCGAGCGAACGTAGCTGAGGAATATTAAAATATGGCACGCTGCGCTACGGCCGCTCGTACACTCCTACATACACTAGCGTCGCGCATGTTGACTATTGGAGGTGTGCGGGAGTTATAAAATGTGGGGAATGTTGCACGAGCTTGATGCGACGCACCACCTCGACTCGTCCGGTTGACATGGGTGTCAAAGACCGGTAGTTAGAGAGGGAGAGGCTACTTTGGCTAAATGCGCGCCAGCAATCTCATTTATTTCCTCGAAAGGCATTTATGTGACGCCGTATACAGCTTTTTCGCAGAATGTCGAAAATGTATCGGAAATACATCCCAGGCACGCCCAGAGGGAAGAGCAACGAAAAAAATGCACCCGAGGCCTTGCACTCATCGCTGCAGCTACTGCATGTATACACACAGATTATCTCTTCAAAACCCGGTGCGCGCTTCTCGATTGCGCTCGCAAGAGAGAGCTCGAGATGGGGAAACAAATCGATCGTCACCCGATACCGAAGCTCAGCAGAGGCGCATGCACTCGGTGTGTGCGCGCCTTCAAATATATATGACACGTATCTCGGCCTCTCGCGCATCTTTTTTTTTTTAGCTAGTTTTGATGCCGTATATATATTGGAAAAACGGCAACAGCAACGGCAACAACAACAACAACAACAACAACGAAAAATGTAGAGGTAAGCAAATGTCATCTCGCGAGTAGACAAACACAATATCCTTCTCTTTGTGCATCCGACCGAAGAATCCATTTTCGTGTTTTTTCAAACGTAAATATACATGTACGCAAATGCACACGCGCGACTCGATTCAAGTTCTCTCTCTCGCGTGCGCGCACGAGTACTACGAAAAAAAGAAGGAGAGAGAGACAGTGAGTGAGTGAGCGAGCGAGAGAAAGAGATAATCGAATTATTCCGTACACGTCGAAAATGTTGCCTTCAGACAATGCAAAAAATCATGTATTTACGCCGCTTGAGAAACCAATAAAAACCTAGCGCTGTGTATAAAGTCGTAAAGTCGAATCAAACCCAGATGAAAAAGAATTTCTTCCTGTGCATGTGTGCGCGCGTGTATACCTGCTGCGCTCGCGTCGATCAAGTATATGCTCTGCTGGGTCCCCAGGGCAGAAAAGACGACAACGCGGTGACAGAGAACGAAGAGTGTACGCGCGTGGGAGTAAAAAAGATCGCCCAAACTTCCGATCCTCGATCGGGAATCGAAATCTCGATGGACCGTATCAGCTGCGGCGCGTGCTTTTCCTCCGCTGTTCGTGTAGCTGTGATGTAGCGTACACGCACGTGCATACGTGTGCTTTGCCATTTGCGAAAAATTTTATTTGAAATCAGATTTTAGTAGATTAATCGAGATAAACTTTGCACCACATTGACTTACTTGTTTTTATTTCACTTCCCGGTTACTCGACAAAATAAGTGCAAAAACAGAAAAAAAAGGAAAGACAAAATCGTGAAAGGTACTTTTAAAATTTTCATTGAGTTGTCGTCAGTCAAAAATATTAAAATATGCTTTGAGACGAGATAACGCAAGCCATACTGAGCTAGTAACTGCATAGCCCTATCGCTCTGCAACGGTGTGTTATTACCAGCCGAGATCAAAGATGAGAAAGCAACAACGGGATGCACAACGATCGAAGTTATAGCCCTAAAGAGAACCCACTGACGCAGCAAGTTCATCGTATGACTGGGCGCGTCGAAGCTGCTGCACAGCTCGGAGCCACGAGAAAATATGCATGGCTCATCCGTCCATCTATTTCCATCCTTTTTTTTTTTTTTGACCCTCTGCTAAGAAAACTTAACACGCTAATATTAGTGATAATGCAAGCTACAAAGTTTTATTTTTCAAAAGTTGAAAAAGCTCGAGCTCGCCGCGCACCGAGCGTGTCTGATTTTCAATGAGTTCTTATAAACACGAGGCACATCATGCGGCGAGTGTACGGTAGTTTTTACAATTTTACTTTATTTTTTTTGTTGCGTTCCACACAAAAGTTTGCCACGTAGCTCGTTTAAACTTTTTTAATGTCTTTTCTTAGGTGTATTATAAATATGCAAATCCTACAGCTGGATAACGATTAGTTTCCGAAGAATCGAAATATCAGAGATGCGGAAAGAAAGTTAATTTTTTTGAATTTTATACCCACAACGTGTTGAATACAATTTGCTATTAAAATAAAACAGCAAATATCAGGATAAAGGATACAGAGAATAAACTAGGCAAAGCGTGAGACTAGCAATGACGACGAATACAGATGGAAATAGAGAGAGGGTGGCGAACAGGATGCTGCGGTAAAGAGGAACAAGAAGAGCGTTTAGAAGGGGGAGGAAAAACGACGGTTTAAGAGGGATTGTCGATGTTACTACGAAGTTTATCATTTTCAAACGTACATACACGAAGAGAAGATCTCGAGTGTAAGATACGCGCAAAACGTATATATGAGCTTAAATTTATGTATACTGTAGCCCGAGCGACGAGCTCTAAGTGCGCGTGGCGAAAACCAAATGTAAATTAGTCGAGCGAGCGAGTCCCGCGACTGCCGCCGAACATTCCAAGGCAAGTTTACGCTACTCGGATAATTTAGCGATTCTCCAGTCATCCAGACTGGACAAAAAAAAGAAAAAAAAAGAAAAAAGAAGAAAAAGAGGAAACGACGAGTCGAGGCAAAGACTTTTTGCTCGCGAGCCTCCCTCTCTCTCTCTCGTATACATGCATATTCCGAATCGGTAATGCAGCGAGCGTAGATTTAATTAGAAATTAATGTTTTTTTATTTCTTTCCTTTCTTGCCCAACTTCCAGGGGAAATTAGATGAAAATAACTCGTAGGTGCGAGCTATACGCATATATAGAGTTTTTGATCGATTATACCAGCAGAAATAGTAGCAGCAGCAACAGCAGCAGAGGCAGTGGGATGAGCTTATTAGCATGGCGACGAGATTATGAGAAAAGTTTTAATTGGCGAGGAAAAGTGTGAAATGAGAAACAGCTGCGAATTGTTTTACGCGTGCATTATATAGGCGGTATACGGCGTACAGAGAAATATACAAGAGAACTGGGAGAGAATAAAGTTGCCTCGAATCGATGCGCAGAGGATGATTTTACATTAAGATATTTTTTATCGCATGTTCAACAAATCAACGACGCAATCCTGTTTCTGGGACGACTCTATGAGTACAATTTTTCCTCTCAGCGATCTCGAAACACACAAAAATTTTCTTCTTTCTTTCTTTTTTTTTGTTTCTCAACCTCACGCTCTTTCTTCTGGACCGACACACACATATTCTCGCTTATCACTCGACCCACATATTCCCGCCTTTCGCGCGTTTTTTTTCTAATTCTATCTCTTAGCCTCCAACAGGACTTTTCTTTCTTTACTCTTTTTCTTTCTCTCTCTATTTCTACTTCTAGATTAAGCTAACGCTTGCGTATCCGATCGCGGAATTCCACTTTATGTGCTTATACACACACTCACACACACATTCACCATGAGTCGGCGTGCTACGAGTTCATATAGTGTAACGTTTGTGTCTGAGTAAAAGATAAAAAATAACCCAAAATTTATCGTCCACATATCCTACGAAATGCTCTCTTGAATTAGATTTAGAAACAAAAAGAGGAAATAAAAAAATGTTTTTTCTCTCGCGTATGAATTAGGACTTATAGCATGTATGCACTTTTTAAAATGTTAATCAATAAATAAAAGTTGGTAGAATTTATGAAAAATGCAAAATGCATTGAAGTTACAGCAACAATAGTATCAAAATAATGGGAAAAACAACGAAAAGTAATTATTTTTAAACTGAAAAAAGCAAGTACTTAACAAACTATGTACGAAATAAACTACAATGTTCAAAAAAAATTTATAATGGACTGAAACACATAACAATTTAATTTTTATAAAATTTATCAGAATAAAACTCATATTATACGACATTGCAAAATATTCTATTTTTTCTTCTTTTGTGTTTTGTTTTTATTTCATTGCAATAGCTGTAAAATAAAAAGTTTTGAATTACTCAATTTCCTAAGTGTAATTTTCGATAAAATTTTTACTAATTTTAATAAAATATTTCTTCTCCATGAGTTGCGGTCAATTTTTAAACAGATTATTAACTCAACTATTGTGGAGAATTTTAGATATGAAATTTTAATAGACAATCTGCTGTTACAAATGCAACTTTAGCTAAATGGTTGTTTACGTTTGTGAAATGCCCATCGAAAACTTTTTGGACAATTTATCTGAAGAAAAATAAGTTTTAAGTTAAAATTATTTTAAATTTTAAAATTGATGCAGACTTCTACGACAAAAAACGTTTTTTCTTTAAGGTAAGGTGAACTTCCCTATTATAAAACAATGAACACAATTATGGAATATTCTTTTGTAAATCGATAAATAAAATTATTGAACGGCAGAATCATAAACATAATATTAATTGGTATAGAGTATATAAATTAGTAATATTCTTATAAGCTTTCAAGTTTTAAAAATTCTTTTGAAAATCTAATTTTGATGACCTGTATATTCCTTGGCATAATACTAATGATATTGATACGATAGTGTGAAAATTAGCGTTCTCGTATTTCAATTTGTCCTGTATAATTGCTCTTTATAATATTTTTTTAATTTATAAGAAAGTTTTATATTTCATTTATGAATATTAAAAAAGTTGCTCTAAAAAAAAATAAAAAAATCATTACAGCATTCCATTATAGGTACAACTTGAATTTGCACGTGCGCATAAAGGAACACTGACAGCGTATTCCAAGTGTAGGGACACCTTCATTTGAGCGTCAGTACGCGTTATGGAACAGATGTGTCGATGTGCTCGTTTGAGTTTGTTTTTATAATATAAACGGTCTTATACATCTACTGTCAAAGTTTATTTGATTAATAAAACTAATTTTCATAAAAGTAACAACATTTATTCGGTAAATTCATATAGGTTTTACTTGTAAACTTTGCTTTTTAGTGTAAAAATGATGTATTTTCTTACTTAACCTCTGAAATTATCGTTTTTTTCGATAGATACAGAATGGGTTATACTAAAAAGAGTAAAAAAAATCAAAAGAAAGATGTAAAGAAAAAAGTCGTGAAGAAAAATACGGCCACCAATTCAACGAAGAAGAAAGTAACCAAAAAAACTGGCAGCAAGGCTGCTGCAGTAAAGAAAAACCTGAAGGTACCTAGAAAATTATACAGTTCAACAGCTCTAGAAAAAGCTGTAAAAGCCGTAAATGAACAAAATAAGTTATCGTTGAGGGAGGTTGCTCAGGCATATGGGATTCCTGTAACAACTCTATTCAGAAAAAAAAGCAATCCTGATGCTTTGCATACAAAGCCTGGACCAGGTAATTTTTTCAATTATTTCTGTACGGCTTTCAAGCAATATTCAATATCTAAAACGAAATTTCTGCAATTAATTTAAAATTAATAAAGCGGCTTTGAAGGCGGCCCTTAATTACTACCTCGCCCCTTTTTCTAAATCGAGGTTGAGAAAAAAATTATTTTTATAAAATAACATTAACAACGACGAATTTTCGAGTCGATTTTTTTTATTTCTTATTTTTGCTTCCTAAACGTATTTCAAGCCCGCTTTAAACAAAATAATAATTGTCCTTGATGTTTCCCCTTCGAAATATGCGATTCAGTTTTTTTTAAGCAATTGAGTTATAACGGCAAAAAACCACAACAATTTTGCAACTTTCGAGATATACGATTTTTGTCATTAATCAACTATATGCATTCGACACAAATTTTCTTATGTTATTTAGGTCGGTAATCACAAATTTGTTATTACTTTAGCAGAATTCGATTGTTTAAACCATTTGTTTAAACAAATTATAACAAAAATATCGAATTTTCTAAAAATTCTTGTAGACTTTGAATTACCGAGAAAAAATAAATTAAAACGTAACAATATGTAAAATCTATAATTTCGATTATTTATTATATAAATATAAAAATTCAATGAATTACACATTTCTTGATTTGTAATTAATTTTTTTGATTATTATATGCATAAGATACATAGTTTTTGGTGCTTTTAGGCCGCTTATTACAAATTAGTTATTTGTTGGAAAATTCAATTGTTTAAACAAATTAAAGTGGAAAATTCAAATTTTTTGAAAATTATTATAGATTTCGAATATTCGAGAAAATTTTCGTATATTTATTATATAAAGGTTTGATTATATAAATCCTACCCACGTGAAGTTAATAGGCTAATATTAATAGTTTGTTAAAAATCATGATAATTCTGTATGAATGTATGAATATAATTTTATTTATTATTTACAGATATTGTTTTGTCTAATGAAACAGAAAAGAATATTGCTGACTGGGTCGTGTATAGAAACCAAACAGGTTTCTCTGTCAACAGGGACCAGTTGTTAGATGCAGTTGCTTCATGCGTCAAAATTATGAAGTTGAAAACTCCTTTTATAAATGACCGACCCGGAAGACATTGGTTTGAGAAATTTCTTAAGCGTTATTCAGATTTATCAATTAAAAGAACGCCGCGATCGGACAGAAAAAACAAGGCTAAAGTAACCAAAGACGATGTAGAGGGGTGGTTTTGTGCAATACAAAAGTACTTGAACTCGAAAAAATTGGTAAACATCAGTGCGGATAGAGTGTTTAATTGTAAAGAAGCCAGTGTATCCGTGGATCCTAAAATAGAAAATGTCGTAACCACGAAAAGAGATTGCACTGAGGGTAACGTCGGCGATGCTGACGAAACACGCTTCAATATTTTATGCATGTATAGCGGAATGGGTATTCGTGCTCCACCGATGATAATGTATAACAAGGAAGTGTCAGAAAGTGTAGTAAAAAATTTACCTGAAAGGTGGGGCACCGGACTGTCAGAAAATGGATGGATGACAGCTGAGTCTTTTTATAAGTACATATGCGACATTTTTTATCCGTGGTTGGTGAAGGAAAAAGTCCAATTTCCAGTAATTATCTATGCTGACAACCACCTCTCATACTTCAGTATTCCTCTGGTGTCTTTTTGTCGGGAAAAAAATATTGAAATTCTTGGTTTAATCCCTAGCAGTACACATATTATCCAACCTCTGGATATATCATTTTTCGAAAGTTTCGAAGAGAGTTGGAAAAATATAGTGCTCCAGAGGAAAAAAGTAAATAAAGTGTCGGAATTAAAAGAAGTACATTATGGAAGAGTCGTTAATTATGCATTAGAGAATATGCCCAATGAAATAGAAAGTGTGGTAAACGGTTTTGAAGCATCTGGTTTGGCTCCGTTTAATCCACTTGCAGTAAATTATATTTTCGCAAAACGAGTCAAAACTTCACAACAGACACCTCAAAATCAAATTCAAAATGTCCACGAAGAAGAGAGTGTAGTTAACAATGAACAAACAAACAGTGAAATGCTACGTCATTTGGAAGCTAGTTTGGCTCCAGATGTATTAGAAAAGTTTGAGTTTTCAAAAGATATTGGTTTATGGGCAGGTGATATAGAATTCAAAGCTATGTTCGAATACTGGCTACGACTGAAAAGCCCTTCCACTAGTCAATTTTACTCGCAGCATTAATTCATTTACTTATTACTTGATACGTTACTTACTTTTTTTTTATGAAACATTTTTTGTACAATTGTATAATTAAAATTTCTTATTATCTATCAATGATTGTACCATTTACATTAATAAAATGTAATATACATATTCTCAATGACTTCATTTTATTTAGAGTATCTTAAAAAATAACTTTTATCTAGAAAACCAAGGTGTACCCAATGTACGAAATAAGAAGCTTTGTTTTTGTTTTGTTTCGCAAAATGATATTCCAAATTAATGGATGACTGCCTTTAGCACGAGAGCATATATTATACAGCGCGCAGTTAAATAGCTGGACGTTGAATAAATATACGTACACGCGGCGTTGGTTCAACGTACGAACGCGAACACACATACCTACGCAAGCTGAGCAGGCGATATTGCAGATCATACGGGTGAGCGGACTTAATTCTTGTTTACGATTTATTTGTACTTGAGCTTATGTATATAAGCGCACGCCTCCGCCATAGTACGCGCCATTATATCGCTCGCGTTAGCTTCTTTTAGCCGACCTCTGCAATGCGCGCGATCAAGTTAAAAATTTATACCGCGTATATATACGTCGCAGAAAATTAGTCCGAATTAAAGCTCCTAGGCGCAAGTATATCGTAAATCATGGGGACTAACGTGTGTTATACGTACATACAACCGGCGTACCGCGGCGCGCTCGTCTGATCGAACGCTGACCCTATTCCACTCGCGACCGCGAGCGAGTCGACTTTCAGTCGGCAAGTAGCGTTCGATTTTCGTGTTTATTATCTCGCGAGGCTCTCGTACGAGACTCGATGGAGGGATATATTTTAACGGCTATCGTAAAAAAAAAAGTCATCGCTTATAATTTACTCACCGCACCGCTGACTATTGCATGACTATCGCAATCACATACTCCCGATACGTGTATATGCCATTGCGTACTCGCACGCGCTCGCGCTAAGCCGCTGATATACCAAAATGATTAAATCGCGTTATTTACAACGCATTGTTACACAAGTTATTTTGCTTTTATTATTTTCTTTTTTTTATCGCCCAAACACCCACCACACACAATCGGCCCCGGCCCATATAAAGAATGACATAACGATTGTAAATCTTGGTCACGTGTGCGGCTTATTAGCATGTCATTTGTATGCGCATGTTGGTAATAAAACGATAAATATATGTGTGTGTGCGCGAGCGCGCGCGCCCGCCACCGCTGCGGCGGCTTTGACATACAAGCAATTGCGCTTAGAACGCCGGGTATAGCACACATAAGAAAAGCTCGTATAGTGATAAATCAAATAGTTGTTTTGAGCGAAGGATGGCATTAGTGCGTCACGTGATTCGGATTACAAATTAAACTCGTCATATATACAACAGCTTGCGAACTTTTTACCGTTCATAAGTAGGAATGCATTGGACGAATGTGGATAAAAAAAGCGAGTCGTTAGCTGATTCCAGCGTGACTCTTTTTTCTTCTTTTGTTTGAAAGTCTCGAGTATAGCTATAAAAACCTTAAAAAAAGCTATACGGTATTTATTTTGGACACTGGTCCCGGGGGCAGCTGCATTTAATTATGAATGAATCAAAAAATCGAAGCTCCAAAGATGAATATGCTTCTATTATTCAGGGGCAGAATATATCGGATGCAATTTAGCGTTCGGCAATACATAAAAAGAAGAAAAAAAATGGGATATACATGTATATAAGCTACTATAAGCGCGAGCACAAGAGGTCAAAGCTGCTACACGAGCGGCGCGGTGCGCGCGAAAAGCGTCGGGTGAACCCCTCGTGCAACAAAGCCTCGCGGCATAAACTTGCATAGCATCGGCAAAGTCATAACTATGCATCAAGTGATAAATCACATTTGAATCACTAAAAAGAAAAGACAAGAAAGAAGAATACCTTACAACGATGGTATAACCACAGCAGCAGCAGTAGCTGTAGCAGCAGCGACGGTGGCGGCAGCAGGAAGAATAATAAAACAGAAAATAAAGAATAAGAAGAAAAGGAAAAAAAAGAAGAAACTGAAAAGGACCAAAGCTCAACAGCATAACCACGCTGTGCTGCTGCTGGCGCTGCGATACTGCGCGCCGTGCAGTAGCAGCACATTTCTCTTGCAGCAGCAGCAGCACTCCATTCCCGCCAGCACCATTTTTTCCCATAAAAATTCACTTATTCTGCAGCCAGGACCATTATTTCTCTTCTCATTTTTCAGTCACACTCTCTATATATAAAAATATGTATATACGGTATACGTTATATATAATGTGCTGGCGGGGGAGGCTGATACAGGGTGGGCACAGCCGCTCTCTTTTGTGCATGCGGAATACCATTTACTCTCGGCCGCTCGCGCGCGGGCTGCTGCAGGTTTTCTGCGCGAAATTATCTCTCCGCGTGCAACTACTGCTCAGTTGATTCCGATTAAAATGAATATCAACGCTCCGATGCCTTGTGGTCACATTATACGGTTTATCATCTGCAAGCTCCGTGCGACCGTATGTTTAACGTTTATATATGTCATCGAGAGCCATCTCTGGATATTATTTTACCTTATTTTTTCTTTCTTTTTTCCATTGTCGCATAATGCACACGTCTCGATTGCAGGGAGGGTAAACGCTAGTTCGAGAAGAATATCAAAATTTGTAAGCCGCCGTCGGTGGTAGATTGAGAATTCGAAGAAAAGAATTAATTTAACTAACCTGCGCGCAGGAAACGCAATAACCCAATGATTGTAAGCATTTTACATTGGAAGGGTGAAATTTCATCGAAACGACACGATGAAACAATGTACAGCACCGCTGCGAAGCTCAGCTTCTTCTTTCACTACTACTGCTGCTGCTGCAGCTACTACTACTACTACTATATTCTCTTACTAGTACCGCTGCCAGCTAGAAACTTTTGAATTTGTAACGTTCAAGTTTCCTCGACAATAAATTCATTATGAACGTTAATGCTGTTATCATGTTTCAGGTTTGCCTCCTCTTTCTCTCTCTATACGCGCGGCTCGAGCTTCACTGGCCCAACCACTGCACCACCGCCGCCGCCGTTGCTGCTCTCTCTCTCTCTCTCTCTCTCTCTCCTAGCTCTTGACTTCTACCATTGAGTTTTCCTTCGTTTCTCCTTCGCTCCTCTACTCAGTTAACTTATCACAAGCTTTGTCCTCCTGTATTTATTATATCGCGCTCACGTACATCTCGAGATATTTTCTTCGAGGCGAGAAATACCCGAGACCTCGCACCAACCATATGAGAGCTTCCGCCAAGACACCAAGACAATGCTGCAGACAACGCCGAAATGTTCGCACGTTCGTACGTTCGCGTGCACGCCGAGGCATATATTTTGATCTTTTTTTCGGGAGGACTTTGCAATTCAACGCGCTAGGTTAAATTTAATTTTTCTAGATGTTCGACCATAGATATTGGCCGTCCTCGGCGATAAACAGAAAAACTTGCGACGAGCGAGCAAACCAGTTCGCGGAAAAGTTCGAGAAAAAAAAAGGAAGGACCGAAGGAAAGAAAGAAAAACTGCCACGCGCTCTTGATCAAAGAAGCCAAGTATGGATAATAGAGAATAAAGAAAGTCGATACGCGCCGGGTGGAAAAGTTCACGAGACCACGTATATACATGCATAAAAAAATATCGTGACGCTTACACGCGTACATACCACATCCCAAGTACCAAGTTGAAAGTGATGCAAGATATAAGTTGGAATATGCGCGCGGGTTCCCTCGAGCTCTGGGATTGTATCGGCTCTTTTCGCGGGTGTATAGCAAGTCCTCCGATCTCTCGTTGCGACGCTGGCGAACGAATATAAATTTTTACTATTTCAAGTGAAAATTTGTTCGGAATTTATTAGCCTCTTTTTCTCTCTCGCTATACTATGCTCCGTATCGAGTTTCGCTCGGAATTCGCTTAAAGTAATCCAATGAAAATTAAAGTAATTTTTATATGCACCTATATAGTACCAGGATAGTAGTCTGGTCTCGACTCGAGAGTGAATATAAAGAAGAGACAATCAAAAGAAGAGCAGGGAGAAAATTTGCACTATATATATATAATATACAGCGCGTGCTATAATACTTGGGAGGAAAAAAAGGTCAGGTTCTCAGGGACAGTAGTAGCATCAGCAGCAGGAGAAACAGTGGGACACAAGAAGCGGAGCGCGTGCAGTCGAGTGTCTCGCGGCCGAGCTGATGGTGTCGGAAACACTGCATCTGATGGCCTCTCGCGCGCACAGCAACGAGGAAAGAAGAAAATCTTAATGAATATTTCAACGCCTCGGCGTATACACAACACAGAGATACCCCCGCGACAGACGTTCCATCAACGACCCGCGTCCTGTGAAGAAGTCGTGCATTATAATGTAGATATGAAATTTCTCTTACCCGTTCCCAGCGCAAGGAGCTAATGTCTTTTATATATAAATGCTTATAACGAAGATGAAGTTTTTTTGTCCGTTTGGCTGCGAGTAAGACACGCATCCACGCATCGTTTTGCTTTAGAGCTATACACAGTGGAAATCACATTATTCAAACTTGAATAATTCGAAATATGACACAATTTGGAGTGATTTATTGGTCCCAGTCGAGTTCTATTTAAATAATATTTGGAAACAGTCACATTATTCGGAATGATTGTCTCGTAAATTGAAACTTTTCAAAATTTTTCGATTAACCAGATATTTCTCTTTAAAATGAATACTTTTTTAATTATGCGATAAAATAACTTATCACTTTTTGATGAATATAAATTTGAGTCTTAAAAGATAAGTTTCATATACATATCGCTGAGTCTTCTTTGAAAAATCGGTTAGAAGCCTCATGCTTATTGAGTGAAAAATTAAACGGTACCTAAGTTACCGTTAGATGGCGCGTGCCCAAAATTTCAAAAACCGTAAGAAAAAAGGTAAAGTTCTAAGAATAAATACGCGAGCAATACAATTTATTACTAACCCTCTCGATCTTTTTATTGGACAATTTCATACTACGATTAAAATATACATCGCGCATCGCTTTGCCTTAAAAAACATGTGTGCGATTAAAAACTTAATAATAATGAGTATTACACAATGCAAAGTTCAAAGTATGTGTACTGGTTCACGACGATGATCTTCCATTTCTACACCGGTATACAGATTTTTTTTCTCTTCCCTCTGTTCGCGTCGACTATAAAAGTACTACTCTCGTATATACCTGGCCTCGTGCGTGCTCGTAGCAATACTATCCTCTATACATAGCGTCGGTTTCTTTGGCATTCCAAACTCGTGTATGGCGAACTTCAGCCGCTCTCTCTTCCCCTTACGCTGCGCGAAACTTTGTGTATAGTAGAGGAAGAGAGAGAGCCAAGCGCACAAAAATACCTCCGCGTACTGTTAGGAAATTGTACGTATAGTTTTGAAAGAGAAAGAGTGTAGCATGCGCGCGCGCCCTGAGCAATTTAGTTATGAAGTTCCTTTTTATCCCGAGCCATGATGTTGCAGCGAAGCAAGCGGCCTCGGCGCGGCTGCACTGGTGCTGCACACGCGTTGGCGGAGGAGAAAATGGCCGAGCGAAGAAAAAAATCCAATAGCGCACTGAGCTTTTTTGCTCTGTGTGTTTTTTTTTCACTTGTTTTGTCTATGCTGTAGTGTAACATACTCTCCGTTCGGATAGGTAGAGTACCGAGCTGCAGTAGTAGTGCTCGTGCCGGGGGGCCAGATATTACTTCGATTCTGATTACACACGCGATGAGTCTCGAACTCGCGCCTGGGCGCGTAAAATTGGTGCGCTATATACTTTTTTCGGAGCACGCGGAATTAAGCTCGTCATCGAGCCGATGTAAACAAGAATATTACTGACCCGAAAAAAAGCAAAGGATACGTTATGTGTGAAGGTTGTGCTAGTGTATCGTGACACAGGCAAATTTAATATCATTAATGAACCATGCAGTCTTTGCCTATGTATGTACGTGACACGCGATGAAAGCTCGTTATCGAGTCTCGACGTACGTACATGCTATTTTCGCGTACACACACGCATATATGCATATCATTTAAGACTCCTTAATGAATATCGCGATACGCAACGTTATAATATATCCCCTCGCCGGAGCTTTTTCGACCATTAAAACGTGCGTAATCGAGCTTTCGAGAGATCTCGTCGTTCGACGAGTATAATGATATTGCGTTTCTTTTTTAATACGTGGCAGATTTTCATCAAGATTGTGTTACTCGAGCGTATAGCGTATGAACGAACAAAAAAAAAGAATAAACAAAAAGAAAAGAAGCTGAATTTTACGTATGCTCCGAAGCCGCATGCGCCTCGCTATATAATTCATGAATCGACAAACGTATATAACCTAGTTTGTGCATGCGCGGAAAATACAAAAGACGGAGGCGAAAAAATTACGCGCCTTGAAAATTTGCGCAACCCGATATGTATATCACGGATAAGGATATAGCAGGACAACGCTATACGTATCTCCTCTTATTTATATTCAACCGTAACGAGTATCCTACATTGGAAATAAGAACGATACGCTTGTAAACACTTTGTAAATTTTTAAAAAATTGTAACGATTTTGTGTGCATGTACGCTATAAATCGACGAAAGCCGTAGCAAAGCAAAATGGCTTAAAAAAAGAGGGAGAAAAAAAAATTATTTAACCCAGTGAACGTTAAGTAGTACCGCCGCCGCCGAGTCGCGCACGATTTCCAATCACCGAAATGCATTATTCATCGCCGAGCCCCAAGTCTACGTATGTATATAGATAAGGTAATGTATTATCCGAAAGTAGATTCAATTGCACTTCAATTGCTCTTATCGAAATCAACTCGACTCATTCTCTCTCTCTCCCTCTTCTTCCTCCCACACCCGGGCGAGTAACGCTCGATGCATCTTGATTCTCGCTCCTTTGCATACGTACATACACTTCGGGTCGAAAGAAGGTCATTTTTCTCCTTCGCTTCGTTTCCCCGAGTCGTCCGGCAAGAGAGAAGGGTTCGTCGACGCGATGTACCGGATCGCAGCTTTCGTGTTCGGAGCTCGTAAGTAGGTATTCGGCAAGAGCCCCGTTTACGTATAGGTATATTATAGAGCGCGGAGCCCCCCATTTTCCCTATACGTGTGCGCGATTCTTTTCCATCAGTCTCGTATACGGCGGCGCTGCAGCAGGCGCGCGTTTTCTAAGACACGACCGTCGTGAACGACTCGAACTCATGGGTGTGTAGGCGCGCGAGCAGCAGAAGCACACTTGTGTGTGTGCGTCCGTGTATAGGGCGCGTCGCGATATGCGCGCGATGATAACGCGCGCCTCATGGCGCTCGACAGGAATCGATTCGGCTATAATTTCTTCGTCGTTGAAGTACTTTACCCGGTATAAACGAGCCGGATAGCTGCGGAACGCGCCGCGCGTCAAATTGAAACGGCGCGTTAAACGAATGACAATCTTTACACTCATTCGCGGAAAATCGGGCCTCGTAAAATCAAAGTTCAAGAAAACAATCGTCGCTCGGCTAATGCCAAGTCATAATAATACTAAAAGGGGGGTCATTAAAGTTTCGGGGGCTTCGACGCGAGCTTATACGGCTCGCAGCTGGCGCCCAATTTACCATTAAAACTTTCACACGTACATAATGCGGAAGGTATAGGCAGCAACTAGGCTGACAGGCTTGAGCTTTCTTCGATTCGAGCACACGGTATATAGAGCTTTATCTTTTTGCGGTAATCGTTAATACAGGAGAGTTGGATAATGATATACGACGCGTACGCACCTTTTAACGCGAAGGTGCTCGAGTGGGCACCGCTCTCGAGTTTCTCTCTTCTTCGCGGTGCGCCGGAAATTGAATCTGATGAAAGATTCTCAAAATTAATGCCTTTATATCGTGTGGCTGCTGCTGCTTCACTCCTCGTGAGTACTCGATCGCCCTAAACTGTGCTGCTGCTATATTCAGCCATAACGCGGCGCTCTGCGGCTCTCGCAAAACTTTAACTTAAGATCGATCTATCCTGCGGAATATTCACGAGGAAATAGAGTGAAAAGTTTTTGAGCTATGACTTCTACGACAAGCTATGAATTTTGATTATAAAATATGATACTTTTTTCCAACATTTTTCTTTTATTAAACTATACTTTTATATAAATAATATTTTCGAAAGGGATGAAGCAGCAGCGACACGCAAATATGTATACGCATATTTTTGAACAAAAATATCCCGGAATATTGTATGAAAAATTCAAATTTTCTCTCCTCGATTTTCTCAGCAATGTAAGCCCACGGTCTTAGTGCGCACTCGGTTATATATACATGTATATAATAAAGCCCTTGTCATTCGCAGGGTTCGTCCTCTCTTTCTCTCTCTGACACATTTTCCCGCTTCGACTGAGAGGCCTTTAATTATTCATAAGAAAATATTCATTCTCGTTGTTTGCGTGCGATACACATAGAGCACGATAGAGAAAAAGAGAGAAAAATAGAAGAAAAAACTGAAACTGAGAATAATAATAGCGCTTGCATCTGCAGAGACATAGCGCGCGCTGAGAAAGAAAGAAACTTCGATGAGGGCAAAGTATTTTCTGCCACTTGGGAAAAACCAAGAGAGATCATAATATTGAAAAATTTCATTCGTTTACTTTTTTTTTCCTCTGTATTGACAATACGCTACGGAATACGACAATAATACCCCTTACAACGATAAATGTTTTTAATAACGAAGAAGTATATATACGTTGTAACAAGAGAGGAGGGGCAAAAAAAATGAAACATGCGATCGTTAACTTCAATTTTTCCCGAGAGAAGCGAGGTTTATTTTTTTCGAAATGAAAGAATTATAACGAACCGAGAAAATGGGTAATTTGTAAAATAATCTCTAACGCGCGCGCGCGTTATTTTTTCAACGCTATTCTACCAGGTTCCGAGAGCGAAAAAACGTTCGCGAGAAATAAAGCAGAATTTCAAGTAGAAAGATGCAATAAGTTCCTTTTCTTTCTTTCTTCCTTCCTCTTACTCTTTCTTTTGCTCGCTCGCTTCAACTCGTTATGACTGCTGCTGCTGCTCCTACTATGCGCGAAATTTACTCGCGCGCGAAAAAACCCGCGGAGCAGTGGTTCACGCGCAAATTGGATGTTATCTGGGCTCGGCGACAAAAACTTACTGTGCACGCAGGAGGAGATGGAGTGAGAGGGAAAGAGAGAGAGAGAAAAAGAGAGAGAACGTCACTGACTTGCGATTCGCTGAAATGAAGACTTCGTCATGCGCGTGTGTATGGAGATCAAATTGCTAAGATAAGCATGGAAAATTTTTCGAATTCACGCATTATTATTTTTCTGATGGAAGTAAAGTCCGTTAACATAATATGATTATTTTATGAACGGGAGTAGCGATTTAATTATTTTTTCTTGATTTAGTTGTTGATAAAAAGCTTAACGTCACTGGCATCTTTTCTGTCTAATTTTAGGCCTACGAAAAAGTTTGTTTATCTTAAAAGGCTATTTGAATTGGATTTGAAGTAACCAAACGCGTAACGTTTTTGCAACATATTATGGCCATTTTTTGTTTAACGACCATATTTTGACTGCAAAAAATTCAGACAAATATCATTTGAACTCATTTTCAATAATTATTTTTAATATACATTATTTGAAATGTATTAAATTAAATTAAATTTAATAATTTGCATCGAACTTGATAAAATTATCATTAATGCTTGTACTAACAAACGACTCTTATTATATCGCATTCATTACTAAACCACATCATCAGGTTAATGAGGTTCAAACATTTCGTAGATCTATTATACGAGTAACTTAAAGTTTTTGACGTTTTAGCTTATACAACTTTCATTGATAACCTTGACAAATGCATTACTGGCAATATGTTATACTATTATTTTGACTGTGACACTTGCAGATTTACAGATAAAGGTACTCGCCATCTAGTGGAGGAAGCTGAAAATGGTCCTATCGTATCTGAAGTAGTTAAAAACGGATCTAAATTTTTCGAAGCAGTTAAATTTTCATTTTCAGGTTATTTATTATATGCTTAATATTTCTAACATAAGTACAACAGAGAAGTCCACTTAAAACAAGCGAATCTATATTAACATACTTTAAAACATTTGAAACGATCATTTTATTTTTAATATTGATCATTTCTACTAGGATATCAACTAAAAGTAAGTTAATTAATAACAGATATTTCTAAACTATTTCAAGAAATGTTAGTGGCAAACAGAAATTTAGAACGAAAAAGAGCATGATATGAATAATACAGCAAGATTCAGCTCGTGTAAATAATCGATGACATTTCAGCTTTTACATTCAACGTATCAACAAAGAGCCACGATATCTATAAACATTTTTCGAATAAAGCAAGCGGGATATGGTACGAATCTATATAGGAAACAAAAATAACTGCACTCGCGCGTTACCGAGAGTGCGTACAATGTACATCTAGAAATACACAATAAAAATAAAGTTATAAAAAATAACGTCGCTTCATTGAAAGGACTCTCTTTCTTCCTTTCTCGTCGGTTAGAGAAGCCTTTTCCCTCGACATACAGCATAAAGTAAATATAAAAGCCCAGCGTGGAAATGCGATATATTTATACAACGAAACGATCGCAAGGTATGGAAAATTACCTGATCAACGGCACCACCGCGCGTATATATATAATCGTATATGCGTACGGTACAACATGTGCAATCAAATTTTCGTCATTTTTTTCCTCTTGCCGTGTAAACGCGGCGGCGGCGCACAAACTGCGTTATAAGCAGCAAAAAGTATACACCGTATGTATAAGTGAAGGTATATATATACAAGTGAAGCACGAACGGAGGAGCGAGAAACGCATTTATGGTGATACGGCAAGCCCGAGCAATGCGAGGGGGCGAAAGATATGGAGGAAAAATCTACGAGTACGGGTATTTTCTATAAATACAAAGTTGCAACGGCGCGCGGCGAGGAAAGAGAGCAAAGCATGACACGGAGAGGGATAGAAGAGAAAGAGAAAGAGAAAGAGAGAGAGATGGACGGACAGGGTATGGGGGTGTATGGGAGTTTTGCGCTATGGCGTTCGCCGTATACATAATACATATGCAAAGAGCGTACGACGTGTATTGTAGAGCAAAGCAGGAAAATAACAAGGAGAAGCAGTGGCAGCAGCAGCAAAAAAAAAAAGTAAAGGGAAAAACAAGACATTTGCACGTTTCGCATGCATATTACGAAGTATAGAGAGAGAGCAATGGACTCTGTTTCCTCCTCGCACGCGTGGATCATTTTTCGTTCTTCACCGTGTGTGCAAGTACATACATTCATATATGCAGGTGCTGCGCAAGTATGTACGTATAGCTCGCACTCGCTCTTTTACTCGGCACACAGAAAAAGTGTTTATAACTTGCTTAAGAGCTCTTTCGTACACGGGGTATATGTATGTGCACACGCAAACGTATAGCTATTTTCAATATTGAATTTTGCATTTTACTCGTGGTAACCTGGTATAGCAGGTACGCTCACATACACCGTCATCCCCTTTGAACGCGAGTTCGATACATTTAATACGCAACAAACATGCTATATGATATATACAAATACGTCACATACACACACACGCACTCATCGCCAGGGCAGCTGGAGGCGAATTAAAACATGCTGAATCGCGGGCGGGTATAGCAATTTTTTTCCCCGATATTATTAATTATTGCCCTAGTGCACTTTCTACGTTGCGGTGCTCTTTTTTTTATTATTCCTTTTATCTTTCTCTCCCGTCCCGTAGTCGCTAGGCCGAGCTTTCAAGAATATACTTCCAATCCGATAACCCAACATTCCAATCAAACGTGTTCCTCGCTTTTTTTTTCTCTATTTTGCTACACAGCACACAACATCCATTTTCGATTTGCAGACATTATGCACAAATACACGTATGATACTCTACTATTTTTTCCTTCTCTTTCTCTCTCTGTTCGTCGGCGAGCCCGCGCGCTCCAAGTTATGCATGATTACGCCGACTAATAAACCTCTGTACGCTCGATCCCCCGCGCGCGCGCGCGCGCGAGTACAAAGATTTTTTCGCTCGTTTTTGTGCCGACACGCGCCACGCGGCGGCGTCCTAAATTTAAATCCTTTTCGAGATTTCCCCATTGTCCGCGCGCTTATATGTACATGCGGGAGCTGTACCTACAACGCACGCGAAAGAGGGCAAAAGAGGCTAGCTCCCAATGCGCGAGTTCGTACATACACACAGACACACACACTCACACAAACGTACATAATAAAAATGGAGAGTTATCAAGATGTTTATGCGCTCTGGCATCATTGCAGCTTGCAGCGCGCGCGCGTCTGTGCATTATAGAGCTATGTGCGCGCACAAAGGGGCCCGCAAGCCGCACTAGCTCCTTTCTCTTGATTATTGTATACTTTGTACACTCCGGCTTATATTATACATAAAGTATATAGAAAACATTCCGAGCAGCCAGTTCTCAAGAAAATATGTGCCGTTCAGGAAAGAGAGAGTCGAGATTATGTATTCGAACCCTTTTTACGTCATGCACTACTTCTTTTGCATTTGGGAATCGCGGCGCAGAGTTTCCTCTTATTTAACGTCGATGTATACGTGAGAGAATGTCGACGGATGATTTTTCCTGTATAAACGCATAAAATAATTCGGCCTCAGCATATACTCACGTACGCACCAGTGCTCGCGCAAGTGTTTAAAGAACGGCCGAACAAACCGGTCTCCGCCACGTGCTCCGATCTTGTTACGCTAGTCATTATCATGTAATAAAGAATCAATTATCGAATGTCGTAATGGCGCGTAAGAATCGCCTTTAAACCGCGTGTACAATATCGTGTCTCCTATAAATATGTAATTTATGTATTCTACATGCATAAATATACAGCTGGAAGCGTATATAAGTAATAATGAAGCGCCACATACATTATAGATAAGCGTGTCACGTAGACAGGTTGTGCTGCTGCTGCAGCAGTATTGTATGTATGTATGTATGTACGTCGAGAGGCAATGACAAATCCCCCAGCGACATGATACGACGACGAGGAAGCCGGCAGCACACATAGTGTACGAGAGCTGCTGCGCGCGCGCGCGAAAGTCAAACGGCGAAACTCGTCGTCGTCGTCGTCACACACGTATCTATATCTATCTACTCCATATAATATCGGGCGTTGAGTTATACTTGCCTCGAGTTCGCGATACAGTTCAACGAGCGTTAATATGAGCCGTATACACACACACGTATTATGTCGTAATATGTGCACATATAAGTCGATATGTGCGCGTATGTGTCTTTCTGTGTGTCTGTTTGTGAGCAGTGCCGAGGATAATAGTTTCTCCGCTGTCGAGACTCGCGCATTATTAATAAGCCCTTCTGCGCGCTATATATGGCACTATATAGCTCGAAACACACTCGAGTCTCGCTCGAGCTGCGCTAAACGACGACGACGACGACGACGACGACGAAAAGCTCTTCTCCACGCTCCCTATATGTATGCCTCTCTCTCTCTCTCTTCGAGTTAAAATCGCTCGTCGTATATAACGTCGTCTACTGCTCTCGTGACCTTAATTGGAGCTGTCATTTTGGAAATAATTTTCCAAAGCTCGGCTGCGCGCAACACACAGACGCACGTGCATCCAGACGTATAGTACACAGCTCATATATATAATAATGTATATAACGCGCCCGCCCGCTCGTACGAATATTTCCTTATCGCGCATTGTCTGTCTCACGATGCCGTGCAACACACTGCACGCGCGCAAACTTTGCGCGTCGGTGCAGCGTGTCTGCGTGTGTATATCTTGTATACCGACTTTTTGGGTAAGAGATAGCAACGGCAGTAGCAGCAGCAGCAACAGCGGCGCAAAGTTCAAAGAGCGAAAATGCAGCCAGACGCGAAGCGAAATTGCCAAGCGCGTTATTCAATTTGGCGAATGGAGAGAGCCTTAGAAATCATAAACAAAAGCTACTCTGCGCTCCGCTGCTGCTGCTGCTGCTGCATGCTGCTGTTACTGAGCTGCAGTAGTAAAAACGAAGATGTTATAAACGCCCTTTGCTGTATTTTGCAGCTCTGCGCTGCTGCTACCCCTGCTGGATGCAGCTACAGCACCACTCGGCAGCAACGAATAAGTATATAGTAAGCTACTGTACTCTATACACAGTTAGAGCGTCGTCGAACGCGAGACGCCTTTGACATTTTCCAGAAAGAGATACCGTAACGCGTCTACGACGACTACGATGACTACGACGACGAGAAAGAGCCTGAATGCGAAAATTCACTCGCGCGGTCTCGTTTTCCTACATTATTCGCTATTATACGCATTTGCAGTGCACGAAACGTCGATGTATACAGCGTGGCATTACATACATAAATTTGAACCTGCTGACGTGAGAAATTAGCCCGGGATGGCATTTATGCTTGTATGCACTATAAGCAATTTCGGCAATGGAAAGTACAGCTTTTTATTCGCGCGCGCGTTTACGTAAGCGCGACTCGCAGCTACTGCGATGCATTTTTCTCGCCCGCGCGCGAGCTTGCGACGACGACCAATCTCAATAAACGCCACATTGCGCACATTATTGCATGTACTGCCACACACACAGACACACACATAAAATTTCTGCAGTGTGCAGCAGTTGGGTGGCGCTACGCGTGCATATTTTCAAACTACACATTATGTATGTACCAGCCAGCAGCAGCAGCAGCAGCAGCACAACAGGAACAACGTCGCGCGCGCGCACAGCTCTCTCGCGTTATTATAATAATGCTAAAACGTTTTTGAACCATTTTCTATCCAGTGCAAACACGACGGAGACGTGTGCGTTGCCGCTGTACTTGTACCCCGAAAAAAGAGACGCGTTCGTCGCCGTCGACGACGACAGAGGTGACTGTATCCTTCTTCGAGTTTGAACAGTTGATGTACGACGCGACACATAAGGCGTATTAGGTACACAGAGCAGGTGCATAGCGAACCTCGCACACTCATTTTACTCGCACGTAAAAAGATTATGGTGTGCCTATGTGTGTACTTAACAATGCTTTCTTCTGTATACATAGACGTTTAACACTTGCGGATTCTCGCGATGATTCATAATTCAAACTCGTTAGAACATATGGGTAATCTCTCACGCGATCTCGTCGCGCTATGACGTCAAAGACGCGCACGGGAAACATTATAACAAGACATGCACAAGAGTCGAGCGTCGTCTAAGCTGCTATGACACGTTTGGTTTGTCCATTTGAAAATTGAGAAGTGGATACTAAGCCAAGGCATTATACCTATATGGCGAATTTCGTCGTTGCAGTAATGCTCTCTATCTGGCTCGCTCACGAGCACGTATTCATCATCAAGCAAACCCTCATCCTTTTTATTTTGGAGAAAAGCTCCCACGACGTATACACACATACACACACAAACGTGAGGCGCTGGCGTATATACTCGCGATACATACATACAAAAGCCTCGGCCAGATGAAATGACACCGGGGTAACATTTGTCTTGATACAGAGCCGAGCGAGCTGCAGCAGCTATAGCTGCGGAGGATGTATCCGCGAAAAACTTGTCTAAATCCACTATTCTCTGTAGCG
This sequence comes from Trichogramma pretiosum, assembly GCF_000599845.2. Lineage (NCBI taxonomy): Eukaryota > Metazoa > Arthropoda > Insecta > Hymenoptera > Trichogrammatidae > Trichogramma > Trichogramma pretiosum. The sequence goes on along the minus strand of NW_019641632.1, from coordinate 482,604 downwards.
TACACGAAGCTCTCTATGTACGTGTATGTAGCGCAGCAGCCTAGGCTAGAGACAGAGAGTATACCATACACGACACAACAGATGGTCCATCGCAACTCTAATTTTCAAAGCTCTTCTCTCTCTCTCTCGCTCTCGTCCTCTCTTATCCGCGAAGCCACAATCCTCTCGGTATTGTTACTACTGCTGTCCGGAAAACCGCCTTGTGCGCGCGCGCTATGTGCAGTGTGCACCGCTGTTAGAAAGGAGAGCGAGTAGACGATTAATGTAACGACGCGCGCGCGCCGCGATATAGCTATTTCGAGTTCTGCGGCGTGGGATTCGTATAGCCCCCGCGCGAGCGCCCGAGCTCCGGTGACAAAAATCCTTTTCCTTCTTGAAAATCTCACGTATATATGTCTGTGTGTATGGTATCAGTAAATTGGAAGATACACGTGACATGAAAAATGACGCATCTGCCACACGCGCGCCTCGTGTCTTTCCTCCTCCCACTACTACTCCTGCTCATACGAATACTTCAACTTGCTACTACTACTACAACCGGTCTCTTTCTTTTTGTATATATTTATACAGCGTATCTACAATAGTTGAAATACCAGAGCTATTCTCGCTATGTATACATAAAAGTATGTAACGGTTTTATTATTACGAATCGCGCCGCGTGACGCAAATTCGACGAACACGTGTATAGCGACAAGTTGTAGTACATGTATTATACATGTGTGTGATCAGCAGCGCGTCCTGTTTGCATATAACATCGCATATTCCCCATTGACGCATGACGCGCTGATCGTACGCCGCCGACGCCGCTGCTGCTGCTGCTGACAGTCTGCCGCACTTGTCTTATCTTCTTCCCTTTTTTTTTTGTTCTCGTTCGTCTTTTCGCGGTAAATCGGGCGCGCGTGCGCGATTTCGTATTATATCGAGACTATGGAGACCGGCTGAGCGAGACTGGTCGATTATATCGCGGCGGCGCACATCTTGATTCGATGTATAATACGCTGCACGCCAACGCGCATCTCTTTTTTCCTTATATCTATCTATTATCATACATACGTCACTTTTTACAGCGGTTCGAGATAATGAAGAATTTCGATCGCTTCCGAGATTATAATACGTGCGCACGTATTACAGATATACAGGTACGCGCGGCAAATTTACGCGCGCGTGCGCGCTCGACTTGTGTCAATATATACACACGCGCCGAGCGCGTGAAAATCAGTTCCTGGTTTCGCCCTTTCTGTACTTACATCTTCTATCTCGAGTACTGTACAGTACGTAGTCGAGTACGTAAGAAGGGAAAAAAATTCGATATTTACTTTCTTTCCACCCATCGAAGCTCGACGAAGCTTTACGAAGATTTTCCTGCTAGGTACTACCTGATTCGCGCAGTTACGCGAATTTTCGAAAATATCTAAAGTAGGAGTGCGTGCTCATACGCACGTTATATTTGTTCTAAACCTCCCTTACTGGCGCGCGGCGCTAATTATATTTGAAGATGGAAAATGCGCGCACACAATCATCAGGATGTAATGCGTTGTGCTATATGGGCCGCCTACGATGCGTTACACACTCGAACGACTTCGCGGATTCGTATGCTCGGTTGTAGCTTGCCAGGCTGCACACAAGAGCCATGTAGTCGCAGAAAAATTGCGTCACTCTTAATCGCTTCGTACGAAACTGTTTTTTGTGTGCGCTATGTGTACATATCCGTTTCTTTTCAAATCGCTGCGACGATGAGAAATGTTTTCTGCGGTGTGTTTATATAGGCATTTGAATAATCGGGTTTGATCCTGCATGCACCGGTGTGTAGTGCTTCGCGCGCGCATATTTGTTTGCTGCCGCTGCTGCTGCTGCTCTTTAAGCTTTACTTGGAAGCGCTGAATGTACGAGTTCACATTGAAATATGGTCTGCCGAAAATATGCGTGTTCACCGTTATGTGCTGCTGTTGCTACTGCTATGCGATTGCCAATCAAAGAGCAATTGCTCATTCCGATAAAATTCACCGAATGACATTATAAATTCTTTGGAGTTTATTTTCGAAGTCCCGACACAAACGTATTATGAGCGCGATCCCAGACACACCATAAGCGGAAATATCGGCGCGCGCACCGCGTGCAAAATGTACTGCTATATTCCCTCCGCGACGCGGCCTGAAGTACATTATTGTGTGTATCCCGAATGGAACGTACCGGAAAGTTCATTATTTTATAAAGAAAAAGGGTATATGTGTGTTAATGTATGTGTGTGCGTACGACGCAGCGATTGTATGAAGATGAATTTTCAAGCGTATACACAGCATTAAAGTACCCCGGCTCGAGGCCGCGCTAAATTCCCATTTTTGCCCCAGAGGCACCAAACAAACTGCAATAATATAACCTTTGCCGTGCATATGTGCGCGTGTATGTGGCACAGCACACACAAAAGGTCTTTATTGTTTCAGCTCAATGGCTGCGTACACGTATGGAAACGCGCAATCAAGCTGAAAATTCAGTGTTTAGTTAATAATTAATAAAGTGTGGTTTATCTTGTACGACTATTTTGGCTAGCGCACATGCGCTCCAAATGGAACGTAAACAAGCTCATATATAATAGTAGTTTTTAGCATCAAAAGCTGCATCGATCGCAGTATTTGAAATTCCGCGTGTGAGTCATAGAGACGCGCACAGTGTGTAGCTCGAACTATATACACGACTTTGAGAAAAACATCATTATGCGTGCACAGTCAAATTCTGCGGCGGGTCTGAACACGATTCCCCGAGACGCTCCTTCTTAGGTGCGCGCGCGATGTGTAAGTTTTTTTTTACTCGACTTCCAATTTCAAGAATTCAAACGGTTGTCATAGAAGGCTTTTATTGCGCAGAAGCCGCGAGTCCGTACCAGAGCTACGAATTCGACGAATTCAATCGTCGATTTCGGTGCGCATCAAAGTCCGAATCGTCATTTCTATTCATTTGTTCGCGCGATATTTGTGCGAAGCGTCATTTTTAATTGCATATTAATATGTTTCAGCGTATCATTTTACTACTACATATATACGGCTGAAAACAAGGATATCCCAGGCGCGCAATTAATATTAACGGGCGGGTATTAATCATATAATGTCTTTTTGAAACTCGATATTTGCCTTTACCCGAAGCTGTGCGGCTCAGCTCCCGTTCCAGCGCAGCTTTTGACTCTCTCTCTCGCTCGCTCAGCAGAGAGAGAGAGAGAGAGAGAGAGAGAGAGAGAGCGAGTGGAAAATCCGTCAGAGTAATTTACATCGTATCCCGGAGCTTTCGGTTCAAATTAACTCTTTGTAAACTAGAAAAACCCTTGAAAAATTCGTCATTTACAATTGAAAATAGTCTCGCGTATTTCGTAGCGAAATCGAGAAATACATTTATAAATATATTGCCAGAGCATAAAGATGCGAGAGTAACATCCAGGCGCGCGCGCGCACGACAAATAATCAAAGCGCTCTCTGGAGCTGCTGCATGCCCGAAATCTCATTGTCTCAATCTTCAGCAATCTCAATCCCCTTTTCTCCCTTTGTGTATGGAGGGATTTTAACATCGGACATCGCGCGCAGCAGCAGCAGCAGCGCCCAACAAAGTCGAGTCTCGAGCTCGTAGTGGCGGCACGAGGAAAATCCTACTCTCTGTCTCTCTATAACGGTCCTTACTAATTACCGGGCGAATCTCTGGCTCTCGTTTGCTTTAACTTTGATTAACTTCCTGCTCGCTTTTCTCTTTCCCTCTCCGCTGCAGCAGCAGCAGAAGCTAGTCGGTCGGTCGGTCTGTCGAATTCCCCTTACGGAAAGCAAATCGCCCGCGCACATATACAAGTATATACGTTTGCATAGATGTAGCTATTAGTTTGCCAGCAATTTAAATGTGATCGCGAGAAAAGTACAATATAATTGGCCGACCGATCGGCTGACGACTTATCTATAAGATTCGCATTTATACAAAATAATTATATTTCAATTATTTATTCGAGGTACGCGAAGCCACAGAAAGTTCGTCGAGGCATGTAAGGGCGGCGGTGGCGGCGTGTGTGTGTTCGTACGTGTAGTTTATTGTCCATAGATTGCTGAATGAAACTTTGATTGGTTCGGATGTAGCCGAGCAGTCCACTCGAAGCTCTCTCTCTTCAATGCAAATAACAACAATCCGGCTTCGTTGCTTGTCTTGTTTTGTCAAATTGCATGTATATCACGGACTCTCGTGCATTATTATATAGTCGAAAAAAAGGAGAAAAGCAACGAAAAAATAAAATAAAATAAAATCCAAGCTCGGAACTTTTTGTCGCGCGTTGCACGTACGTAAAAAGTAAACATTCAATTAAAGCGAAGTGGTCGGTCTCTCGCATGTCAAAAAGGTGCACGCGCCCTGGTATGTGTATGTATAGCTCGACGACATTATGTTACCGCTCGCGCACTTTTTTGCTCTCTTTCTCAAAGCAGCAGCAGCAGCAGCGACTGGCAGTGCGTATTGCATCCGCGATGTTTCTACTTCCTTCCCAAAAGGCGCAGAGCTACGAACATGGTATGTGTGTGCGCGTGGAGCACTACTAGCGGTTCTGTATCCTTGCCCTGGTATATACACAATGAGATTAACCGAAACGCGCGCGCGCCTGGGCGAGGCTCCCTTGGCATGATATACAGAGAGAGAGAGAAAGAGAAAAAAGTCGCGTACCCAGCCCGAACACGGCTAAAGGGAAAAAGGTGCTTTTTACGATCTTTCTCTCTTTCTCACTCAAGACGCGCGTACACGGTATATGTGTTGTGTGTATATATGTATGTATATGTTAGGGAGAAAAAAATTCCATCTGCTGAAAATGATGTGTTTCCTTTTTACACCGTCGACTTCATTTTTTTCTCTCTCTCTCGCGTTCGCGTTTGCTCTCTGTATATACAGCGCGCGCGCCTGGTATCAAAAATTAAATAAAGCTTTTTTCACGTTTTCTCAAAAAGAAATTGAGGCGAATTTGTCTTTCAAGTACACAAAGTGCGAATAAGTATTTTGCTTCATTAATATATCGCGCGTACCATATACAAAACGAGCCAGCGCGCAACGGCGGCCCTCGCTAGCTGCGCGGCCTTCGGACAATGATAATGACATTAATTTTTATTTTATTTTTTTTTTTCGAAATATAAATATAAACATATACAGAGACGAACGAGGACACAAGCGCGACGCTCTGCATGGTGGCCTTGCTCGAATTTCGGTGGCTTTGAGACGAAATTAAATTACTTCATGGGCGGGAAAACTAACGAGTCTCGAGCGTGTGTATATATTCAGCCGAATGAAAAGAATTTCATCACATATATTTTTTTATCGCATTCAAACATTCATTAAGGTTGAACATTCAAGAGAGCCAGAAAGAGAGAGAGAGAGAGAGAGAGAGGGAGAGACTGCGTCAGTTCGTTTGAAAAAACACATTCGTTTACCACTTACGTTCGAACTGTGCGTAACGCGGCAGCAGCAACAGCATCGATGCACATACCTGCTGTATTGTTCCCAAGCTAACCCATTGTTGACCGTGAAAAGGTCTATAAATAAATAAATGTATGCAAAAGAGTCCCGACACAGAGTCGGAAGCTTTTTTTTAACAGCAATAAATAATTCGATTATTAATTAAATTAACGGACGCGACTCCGACTTAGAAATCGCTTTGCACCAACTTGTACGTACTTCCGGACCGCTTATCGTCTAAAGCAAACATTGAATTCGGCACTCTCGGTAATAATAAGCATGTAGAGAGAGAGAAAGAGAGAGAGAGAGAGAGACGCGTGCGCGCGCGCGCAAGCGTTTTCGGGAGAGTATACAGCGATAAGTTTACTCCGAGACATCAAAGCATTCCATAAAACCATAGGGAGTATATATGCTAATTGGCGCCCGATGACGTACGTAGGCGCGCGCATCTGTCAGTCCAGCGTTTCCTATATAAACGATAGTGTGTCACTTTTTCACAGATGATCACGAGCCTTCGGTCACAATAGTGCGCCAGCCAACAGCAGTCTGAGCTAGTCTTGTCCCGTGCGTGTGTGTCAAATTTCCCCCTCCTGATTTGAAAAGTGATCGTTAGTTTGAGTTTGTTTGTTTATTTGTTGCTGTTTTTTTTCTAATTTTGGTGAATTGATTTGCATTCACCAAGATGAAAGTGTTTGCAGGATATTTTGTTTTTTCGGTAGTTTTACTGTGCAAGGTAAGGATTTTTTACTTCATTAACGGTTTTAGAGATCTAGTTATATTTTAATGAATTCCGTGAAAATTTAAAAAAATTTTCCAAGTTTTCCGAATTTTTAATAACTCCGGTGTTTATAAAAAGTAATGCCAAATACATAGAAGGAACTTAACTATGCAAATATTAAATCATATTCGATACTTTCAAAATAAAATTTTCAATGTCATCACTGTTTATGTTATTGATGATCGAAAAGTAGACTTGGTTAATCATTTACTTTTGATTGTTTATTAAATTCTTCTTCCAAAATGTCTAGTCAATATTTTTCCAAGTGCAGTTACGTAAATATTTTCATTTTCTTTTCGTTTTATAGACAAGCACGTAGCTATTTAGAAAAATATTCAGTTGAACTGTCAAAACAACAATTTTTGAGAAATTTAAATTTTAGTCCAGCGCCATTTGAAATATGTCGGTTACGAGCACTTAACGAGTTCAAGATTTTTCTCGCTTTGAAATCATTAGTAAATTATTAGTACAATAGAGACCACTTAATTTGAATATGATGTCATTGAGGATGTGGAGTAACCCACGCGCAATCGACTCAATTAAAGAGAAATCATAGTCAACCTAGTTTTTTTAATCTGATCTGATTTGAAAAGTTTCGCGACTACTTGCCGGGACTTGCCCACTTTTTTGCGCGTGTGCGCGGGTAAAATAAATCACGCTTACTTATAACCGTGTCGCACGTGCGTTGTTTTGTACTTGCAGCTTGCAAAGGCCGATATGTTCGCTTACGACGAGCAGTACAGCATGTACGATCCAGTACTGGGCGATCTCAGCAAGTACAACTACGACAGCTCATTGGAAAACTCCGTCACGGACAACGACGCGTCCGCGGAAGAGCAATTTCCTGCCTCCGAAGCCGAGGTGAGTTTACGTATATGCAAATGCCGCAGATGCTGAGCTTTGGCATTGGATACCAAAGATGCACTGTTTAATTATTATGAAATTCGCGAACCCATTCGAAAGAATGACCTTATTCTCACGATCTTGACATTTTTGCGCCTGTGCAGTCCGAGTCGAGAGACGAGCATCGCGCCAAGGAGCCGATATACATCAACGTTCTGGCGAGAGGCGCTCGGTGCGACGCGCAAATCGTGAATTCCGATCGAGTTTACGCGCTCGATAAGCAGCAGCGAAGCAATTTGCCGAAATTGGTCAGCTTCAAGAGTCGTCACTGCAAGTAAGATGATGCTTGATTTCTCAAGCGGACACATTCTTAAAATTGATTTCAACTTTTCATGTAACGCGCATCCCGCTTTCGTTCGATTTTTCAGCGCCGGACGATACTGCAGGGACACTTTGACGCCCGAGGGTAGAGTTTACGCGTGCAAGGACCAGATAATGAAGAGACCAGTAGAAGTTTACGTGCGAGACGAGGAAAACAATTTGAGAGTAACAAAGAAGAGAGTATACCTGTCCACTGGATGCAAATGCAAACTCAAAGATATGAGGACTTTGGATGGTTGTAAGTATAAACGAACTGTACTTTATCCTGGTAGAAATGTTCTTCATAAATAATGGCCTTGTGACCGAAAAAGGCCATTTAAAATATTTAAAAATAGATTAACATGAATCGGCATTTTTTTGACAATTTTTCTCTTACAATTTTCAAAATATTATAATAAATGGCCTGAATAGTAGTGTATATTAAATCACTTGAAAATTCAAATTGAACCGTTTTAAAAAATTTAGACCCATTTTCAACAACTTCAGCTACGATAAGACCTTTTTCAGCCTTCTCCGCTAGATTGCGAGTACATTTATCTGTAAATCTGCAAATGGCAAAGTCAAAATAATTGTATAAGGCAAAGTACGGTTTTAGCTCAATAAAGAGATGTTGAGTGTCGATGAATAACATTTCTACCAGTGTTTTAACTCAATGATTATTATTTTGATTTAATTTTCTTTCAATCTTTCATTGCAGTTAGTCCATACATAACTCATCAGGTCAAAAGAAACGCCAACGAATAGCTTTAAGTATAACTAGCTTAGTCAATATTGGCATTGTAAAATAAGATAGCAAAAATTTTATAAAAAAAAAAAAAAAAAAAAAAAAAAAAAAAATTANAAAAAAAAAAAAAAAAAAAAAACAAATAAATAAATTTTGTACCGCTACAATGGAGATTTTTTCTAAATATCCGAGCTTATATGCGCGATATACGAACGTATTGTAACTGTGCTTTTTAGCGTGGCAGCAAACAAAGCTCAATATATATATTCCGCTGAAAATAGCAAACAGCCACGCGCGCATTGCACAGCGTAGCTGCTGGATGGAGTAAGCTGACGCGATGCAAAAAGGGCGCACCCAGAAAAAGCGCATCCATGGATTTCAAACTGCAATTTAATCTTCGTATAGTAATATCCGAAAAAGTTGGGGAAGAGCGAGAGAGAGAGAGAGAGAGAGTTCAGATTTAGTGCACGCGCGCGCGATGAAACGGCATTAAATCCAAGATTTACCAGTTCGTGTAAATTTTTTCCTCGTTTTTTTTTTTTTTTTTTCGTTACAATTCGTGTCCCGAATTTTCAAGCTCTTTGTTATTATTATTTCTCTCCTTTTTTTCTCCTCCCCGCCAAAATACCAAGTTTTTTGCTTGGACCAGCTGTTCAAAAAGCTCTGAGTCACATTTGATCCAGGTTGTAAAAATTTTGTTCAAAAAGAAAAATTGTTTGTCGCGCACAGTTTTGTACTACGTCCGCTAGTTTCGAGCTTTCTAGCTCGGTTATAAAATCGTCTGCCTATTCCGCGTAGTACGACTTTGAAGAAAACCCCCATCGGGGACAGACGAATGGACGGACGGACGGACGGCGAATAACATTGCCAAGTGAAATCTCGCGATGACCAGTGAGCGAGAGCGACGAGCAGCAGCGAGGGGCAGAAAGAGAGATAGAGACGAAGGACCTATTAAGGAAGAGGAAATCGTCAACCGAGCTAATTGCCTGAGGGTAGTTTCACCCCACAGTGTCCCTCGCTCTTTTTCTCCCTCTCTCTTTGGTTATATAGCGTCCATAGGACGAAGCGGCATTTCCTGTATTTAACACAGAGAAAGAGAGAGAGGGAGAGAGAGAGAGGAGTGACGTCACCACGAGTCTCTGACTGGGTAGAGAGAGAGAGAGAAAGAGAAGCACATATACATCAGCGAACACAAGGTAGGAGGGTTTAACGAAGAGAAATCGAGAGGTGGATTGCGATGCTGCCGGGGCTCTATCTATAGCCCTCGCACGCGGTGCACAGTACCTACAGCATTATATAAGTCTCGAAATCTCTCGCTGCTACCACTGCTGCTGCTGTCTGAGATGGCATCGAGCTCTTACTCAAAGTACCTAATCGCGTGCCGCCGATGAAAGAGAAGGGTATAAGGCTTTAACCCTCGGCACTCTCGCGTCTAATTTCTTTTTATAACTTTCAAGACGCGCGTGATTGCCGTGCGCGCGCGCGCGAGCTAGAGCCTTTTTTCTCCTCCACACCCCCTCTTAGCTGCTGTGCGTTCTGCCGTTTCAGCGCTTCGTTTGATGCATCTGTAACGGCCCCGAGATAATAGCCTCGCCTGCGCGCTCGTTTCGGGCAAAAATGATTCCAGTGACCGATGTTATTTATCGATCGATTAAAGTATTGACTGCCGAGATATTTTTGGTCCAGCTCTATTTTGGAAAAACATTTTTCCGATAAATAATCCTCGAAATTAGTTCGCGCTCGCGCACACATACGGCCGCGCGCAGCGAGAAAAGTCATTGAGGGAGCATCGACTCACATATTATATAGCGCAGCGAGCGGATCACCATCGTATATTTACTGCGATAACGACCCAAAGTCCATAAGGCGCGACACACGCGGGAAACTTAAGTAAGATTCATATGACATATGGCGGAGCAGCACCGTTATATATGTCGTCTGTGCCTCGAGTGTACGCCGTCGCCGCCGCCGCCGCACTGCTCTGTAAAGTCGGTTAACAGTGCGCCTTACCGAATATACGTATAGGCATCGTACACGGATTGTGCACGTGTAATCGTAAATTTAATCGGACAAATTTCTAGACCATACGTGTGATCTGTGGAATTGGGAAGTTCAAGGCGAGACATTGCGTGTATACTATTAATAGGAAAAGTATATGAGCGGTTGATAGTCTAATGCCTTTGTTGTCTCGTTTAGCCAAATATTTATGTACAAAAGTTTCACGCACCCGCAAACTAGATTTAATTTTTTGAAGAAAAAAATTTTTTCAAGTTTTTCGAGCATGCGTATACATTGTATAAAAGTAATCGTGTTTACTTACCGGAACCAGGCGCCCCGAAGATACACGATTGAGGAAGCAGAAAGCACAGCAGTGTTAATGGCCACTTCATCTTCAATCTGTAAGCATCGAGTTGATAATATAATTAGATTTTATTTGCTTCGGTGAGTCTCGAGCATTTAAAATACAAGAGTTTATGAGCAATTTGTATAATAATAATTAACGAGCTCGAGTTGTGCAGCGCGTAACGTTCGATGAGCCAAGAAATCCATTTGCGTATCATTGGCTCGCGTTAGAGTTTTATTTTCAAGTACATCAGGTAGCCTATAATATAAAAGTACTTCGATCGATTTCGAGAATCGCGCGATACTTTTTATATTCGAAAATATAGCCATCCTATATAGGTAAACGGATCAACAGGACTTAATTTAAGAAGAGTTATAATGTATAAAGCTTAATAAAGTACGGAAATAAGTTTCTCGGGGTAGGATGAATGATGAAAATGTAATACGACAGGTAAAAGCGCACAGACTCGGTTGTCTGAAATATTTAACGAGCAAGCTAATTTGCAACTATGTATATAAATATATACGGAGCAGGTATTTACAAGTGCCGACGTCGTCTTAATTAATCAATCTCCGCGCGCGCGTGTTCGGGTTCACGCCGCGCAGCAGCCGAGAGCCGCTTGATAATAAACAATCAATATAATCAATAATGAAATCGGATACAAGGCGAGTATAACATTTTTAATCTAGTAAAACACTAGATATAAAACACATTTTTATATCTAGTAAAACACGTCGTTGAGCGCAGCATCCAGCATCTAGCAGCTCTATAGCGCAGCAGCAGTAGCAGAGCCAGCCAAGCCCATTAATCCAATCGTGACAAGAATATCTCTACACTATGGCAGCGGCAGCTTCTAATTGAATTTGAGCATCGAACGCCTGCCACTGCTGCTACTGCAGTACCAATAGTTCTTTCTCTCTCTCTCTCTTTCATCGCGTGTTCTAACTTTCTGTATACAGCCAGGAGTAATTCACCGAAAGCGCATCTCTCTCTCTCTCTCTCTCTATCTCTCACACGCGCGCCGTCTCTCTTTCGCTCCATGTTGCAATACACGAGCTTCTCTCTTGTGCGCCTTTTATTTATCTTTTTCCTTTTTTTCGTTGCGATTCTCCATCGTGCGCCGAGGTACCTCTGCTAACAGCACATATAGAGCTAATATCCACATTGTCGACGCGAAGCTTGCGCGCACCCGAAAGGAAAGAGAGAACTTTATTTTTCCTCTTATCTGTAGCGCGGGTGAGAAAGATTGGAAACTCAGACGTCTGTGTGTACTATATTTGTTCCTATATACGTGTATATATATAAATGCTACTGGTGTTTTTAAAAGCTCGGCTAGACACTGCCCGTTCATAATAGTGTTTTATTTAACTTCTGCGAGAGCGAGAGGCTGTTATCGCTTCATCAATTAGGACATCAGCTCGACTCGCTCGGGGATCGATGAATACCGAGCTCATACTAAATGCGCAACAGTTGACGAATCTCTCGATATAATCTCGCTATACCAAGATGGAATTATCCCCTCGATGATAAATAATCGCGCGAATGAAAAGATATTTTTTTTATTAGTTAAGATTAATAGGTCAAAGCGAAGCGCGTCGCATGTGGACCAAAACAAACATGCGTCACAACACGCCTACAACGTATTATAAATATATACCATGGAAAGTAAACATGTTTACCATAATATAACAGCACGTAATAAAGTAATGCGCACAAAGAGATAAATGCTCGTGTTTATAACGTTAGCTCGGTGTATAATAACATAACACATGAGACCCATGAAGAGTCTAGTGTGCAATCGTCACTGTCATCGTATTATTTTGACGTATATAATACGCGCAAAAGACGTTCCACGCGCAGCGCGTGATAAATAGCGATGCACGCGCATTGTAGTTGCAGTAGCAGTAGTTGTGGCAGTGTTGGAGGGGCTTCGCAGCGAGGGAAGAAACAAAAGCGCAAAGCGATAATAACTCATATATACTCGTTCGACGATTCTATATTACTCACTGCACACTGGATGATGAATCTCTCGCTCTCTCTGTAATATATAATACATGTTGTATACGGCATGCGCTTGAGGCACACATATATATATAGATGTGTATAATAGTATGAGTGAGCTTGTGTGTATATAATGCATCCGAGCGACTGCTCATTTACAAATAGCTCTCTATGCTCCACATTCAAATGCATATGTGCTTTTGCGTGTACACCTATACACGCGCGCGTACATGTACGCGCATTAATATGTATAATACACGCATATGTGCGCGTACACACACGGGGCTGTAGTGCAAGGCCGACATTAACGGCGTTGCGGAGTCTGCTGCGTTACACACATATACGCACTCTGTATCCAAACGATGTGCCGCTGCTGCTGCAGTATGTGTTGTATGCGTCGTGTGGTAACCGCTTGCGGCAGACGAAATGTTGTGTATATGATGATTATGACGACGACGACGACGACGTCAACGATGGGAGGCTAGTTACATATACGCACTATATGTACCTACGCACAAACACACGCACACGTACACAGCGGAATAGTCGTGGCTGCTCTTAATTAGGAAAAAAAATACCCCGAGAGCTAAACTGCTCCGGAGCTGCGCCTAGTTGTTGCAGTTTTTATATGCGATTACCGTCCGGTATATATACGCGCGAGACACGGTTCTCGTTTTCCTTTTTCTTTGCTCTCTTCTTCTTCTTCGTCTTCTTTTTTTCCCCCTATTTTGTTATTTTCCTCTGAGCCGTATACGCGCGCGCGCCGTAACTTTTTTTGTCCTGAAAAGTTCCAGGTGCTTTTGGCCTCGTTGAATGATCAAATTTACCGTAGACACTCGCCAGGACGACGCGCGCATGATACACAACAATGCTGCCGAGTTCGTCTTGGTCGATCGATCCGTTTATACGTAAAGCTTGCGATGTGCAGCAATACGGCAGAATACAGGAATTAATATACTCCTCGATGAGCTTGTGATGAATTTCGAAACATTCGGTGAAAAAAGAGACTCGCTCGCTCATGTCTCTCTCTCTCTTTATCTCAATCATCTTCTCGGACACGCGCAGTTATGGAAATTAATTATCGAAGCTCATCCGCATTATATACGCGTGCTGCGCTGCGCCCAGCCGGGTTGAGGGATGAATGTGCGCAAAAAAAGAAGTGTAATTAAGGCGACAAAATCAAAAGTTGTACAAGCTATTTATCATCCGTTTTAATTAGTTCGAGAGGAGGAGAGAGAGATGGAGAGCTAGATGGTAAGAGGAGTATGAAACTGGGGTTTGAGGGTTTTTCAAAAAAAAAAGGAAGAAGAAAATATTTTAAAAACTCCCTCAACGAATCGGAAGTGCGGCTTTTTACTTTCTACCGCGCGCTTGCTCCTCTTTCTCGACGCGCTCTCGCATCATATTGCGCGTAGTATATGTCTTCATCAACGCGGCGCACGCGACTGGCCTCAGATGAGAGGCAGAGAGATAGAGATAGAGAGAGAGAGAGAGTGAGTTGGGTATTTAAAGCGGTGTGTTTGCTTAATTATGTCATTACATACGCGAACTTGACCGTATTGCCCTGTAGCGGTGATTCATACGAGCAGCACACGATGATGTTTTTTATTTGTGACATTTACATGAGAGATTTATCTCTCTCTCCTTTTTTTCATTTTGTTTTCAACGAACTATCAAAGCAAACGAGTACATCAGCGCTAAAGCAATTTATAACCCGCGTTAACGAAACCGATCGGAATTACGCATAGATAGTGAAATGCGACTATGCTAAAGTATGCGCGCCCTTTTGACTGTAAAATATCAGCAATAAACACGAGTGCCGGGGATACGTATACATGTACGAGTTTTGTTTTGATTTCGTCGCTGTAAATGCGCGCGTGGATACGTGTAACGAGAAAATTAGATTCGTCGACTTTGTGAAAAGTTATCGGACCATTTGGAATGATTACATATTCATAGATATGTACCGTGGTACGCGTAGCAGTATAAGCTCTCGTCGATGCCGATAGACGGCCTCGTGCGTTTGATCAAAGATACATCGGGCGAGGGGGTACGTATAGACGATGAGCGAAATAAAAAAGAAATTTGACATAAATATTTTAGTTGCATTTCGTATAATAGAAGCAATCACTCGATAAAAGCTTTCTCTCTCTCTCCCTCTGGCGCACGCTCGTGTATAAACCAACTGTATCTCTATCTCTCAACAAATTCCTCTTGTCTGGCGCTAATCAGGCAGCAGCTCTTCTTGCAGTCGTGAGAGGAAATTCAGCTTTCGAACATAATCGATCCTCCCTGCAACCCCCTTCAAACTACCCACGCACACCCTCACGTATACATGGGGTGCTATATATGTTCGTACGTACATTCATACACACACACACACCTGGAGGTCGAGATAGATATCTCTGTAGCCAAGCCAAGACGAACGATGAGATGAAACCGAGAATGGCTCAAGAGAGAAGATTGGATCTTGCGGCCTTGCTCTTCTCTCTCTCTCTCTCTTGCTCCATATACATATATAGCGAAACGTCTGCGAATAATGGACACTATCGTGCGGCTACAGAAAGCGAGAGAGAGAGAGAGAAACTGAATTTGCCATTGCCTGTACGCGAGCGCGTCGAGCATTACCAACAGATGTCTGCAGGATTAACGTGCAGCTCTGCTCTCACTCTCCTCTATGTATGTGTGTGTGTGCGTATGTCTATGTGTGTGTGTGCAGGTTAGCTGCGCGCAAAGGTGGAACTATGCAAATGTTCTCTGCATTCGATATTAATTCATACATACGGATTGTCTATGTCTATGACATATACCCCATTTTCTTGTGGATGAGTGTGTGTATGTATGCGCTTCGGCTTACTTATTGTATTTTGTTACAAAGACCGACGTGGAGGAGAGCACAGGTATATATGTGTGTGCGCAGGGAGAAACTCTAATGGAGCTTGACAATGTTTTAGTTTTTGTTAGACGGAGCTCGTACATTATATATACGTATAGAGAAGCCTCGAGTGCAAATGGTTTCGAGGCGGTGGCGGGGGCAGGGGGGAGTGAAATTATTATTCAGCGACTATTGCAGAAATATTAATGTCGCTTTTTGTCCGGAGTACAGTTGGCCAACCACCCCCTGTATGCAAGAAGCAGCGAAAGCCGAACAAAGTGTACTGCACTCCGAAGGACTTGATAAATAGGTTTTATTCCAAAGATTATTTATAACGGAGTCACGCGTTACATTTAAAGTTGCAATATCCGAGCATATACCTACAGCCGCGTGTATACAGAATGGGAATCAAGGCAAAAGCCACCACGTCGCGTGCACGTTACGCTGCTTTTTTTCATCATCCGTGTGCGCTTTTTTTTTTGTTCCTTGGGTTCTTTTATTGTTTCCTCAATCTTGGAAATATATGCATGCATCGGTAGAAAAATAGTCGAGCGTTGGCATTTATATGTACATGTAGCTATATACACCGTATCTACGGGAACGTTGACAATTTGTTTCCGCTTCGACGATCGATTCTTATATATGCGCGTTGTTATGTACAAGATAAGCATCGTTGCGCTGAATTGTGTATATCTGACTTCGACAACGCGTGTCTCTTTCTCTCTCTCTTTCTTTCTCTCTTTCTCGCACGTTCTCACACTGGCGCAGTAGATGGGAAATTTTGTTATTTTACGTTTGTTTTGTTTTTTTTTCAACTTGCACAATGCGTACCGACTGCGGAACAAGTGGAAGTATGTTAGCTAAATAAGTCAGAGATTCGTGCATGAAATTTCTTGGTAAAATGTATGGATTTTACGCTTTTACAGATACTAGTTGCTCCACAATTCCGAAAACTCAACTTGACTGGTATTCGCGGAAAGTTATCATTTGCCGAGGATGAATGTTTTTATTTTGTCTATAATGCTCTTTGTGAGTCGATCGGTGTCTTATTACTAAAAAATTTGAAAACAATCTCTTGATAATAAAAATAAGTAAAAGATGGAGCCAATGTTATAGAATTTGATACTATCAACGCATTACCCAAGCCGTCAACGATGAAAAAGGAAAGGATATTTTTACGTCCTATAGATGAAAGACCCGAAGTGATTTATGGCCTCGCACGAGCTCGCGACATTTGTAATAAGCCCGTGCAATCGTTTGTCGATGCATGTAATTGTGCACAAGGCTACCGTGACGATTATACATTGTACTATACGTATAGGTGCACGACGATATTAAAGTGTCCCTCTGTGCACTGCTATCTGCGCATCGGACAGCGAAAGAGACAGATGTATTATAGTTGGAACATGTAAGCGAGGACAAGCCGAGCCGGACTAATATTTGAGCAATTCTAAATGGCGGATTATTCGCGGACCGATATTATTAAAGAGGACCCTGCTCTGCAATGTGATTGGAAATGAAGTGAAATATGCACGTAATAATGTCAATGCCTACATATATAGTACGCGTGGTGGATCCAACAAACTTGGAAATCCGAATATATGTGGGACTGTGTGTGTGTACGTCGGGAAGCCTGGTGCCAAAGCGGCCATAAAGCAAACTTTTGATTTATTCCGACTGATTGATTTTCGAACGCAGAGGAGGGAGGATTGCAGTTCGTACTAGTTTTTTTCGGTTAGATGTTGTTTGTGTAGAGAGAGAGAGAGAGAGAGAAAGACAGGCAAAGTGGATAAGGGAATTATAATCGCCTATTTCCTGTACAACAGGCTAGTTTATAGCCTAGTACAAGGCACCAAACGATCAAACAATGAGCGTCGTTGTTTTTGAATCAAATCAGGCGAAAGTGTGTATCGCGACTGATGTATTCACCGTCGCGTCGCGCTTTACCATGCACACTTTGTTTTTTCGTCGTTTATTCGTCGATTGTTTTGGGTCCGGTCTCGAATTACAGTATCGTTCCAATTCCAACGACGCATTCGGCGAATAATGGAGATCAATATAGCACCCGAGAGTCTAGACTCGATAATGCATGTAAGCTTAATATCGATACAAAAATAGAGCCAAACCGGGCGACGAATAAATAACGAAAATCGCACCAAGAATAAAAACCTCGGCCCTGTCGAGAGAGCAAATTAAGCGCGCCAATTCTCATTTACTCGGCTCATTAGTGCGACGAAAATGCACTGATACGCGATAACGTATATCAAGCACTCACTGAGGTATACACTTTATGTTACATGACAATTTGCCCGTGCACTCCTATGATACAGATATGACATTGTCTCGCTATAACTTCGAAATGCGCCAACTTTTTTTTTGCGTGAAAACAGAAACGAGTTGCAGTACATTACAAGCGTACACTTACAGTTACAGCTCGAAATTCATTCGAAATTTCGTGAGCCCCGCGCGCCCCCGAAAAACACGAGAAAACACGATACGCTTGGCGTTGACGCATGTCTTACTTTAATACGTGATACATGTAAACGCGGCCGGTGTGTACTCCACGCGTCACGTGCATATCAAAAGGGCCGACGACGACGGATGCGGTTAACACCATTACAAGATGTACCTGAACGTGCGTACAACGTATCCTTTTGGCAACGAAAATCCGATCGCTTCGCACGCGCGCACAGACGCACACGCATAACACACGAACTCGGGTCGCGAGCGAGACATATACGTCGAATTTAACTCAAAAAATCGTGACACGCACGCCGCACTCGTAGCCGACCACGAATGAATATTCAAAAATGCGAACTCTAGCTTTGTGTCCCTGCGAGTCGAAATAACAATGTATGACAATAGCGCAGCACATGTAAAAGGGAAAAGGGCTACTGCTCTCGTTCGCTCGCAATTTGGTAAAACGTCTATTGGCGCGCGTAGCAGGATTACTTCCGTCTTTCAAGCTTTGAGCTGTGTACCTAATAACGTACCTATATTGTGGCACGAATACTTACGGATTGGATGCGTATGTGCGTGTCGCCTGGCAACCTCCGTCGAGTCGGGATAGTTACACATGTGCTGTGCTGACTCCCGCGTATATACACGCACTGCCGACGACAGCACGTAATCCGATGTATACTGCAGGACACGTCAAATTCTCTTTCTCCGGCCTGCGGCATACGGCAAGGGGGTGTGCGTGCACGCGTATATCGTGTACATTATACGTAATACAATATCCTTGAATATACCCTCGTCATATGTTATTGAGAGGATGCAGTGGAGTATTTACCACTATATCCACACTTTTCACAGTTTCAACACTTCGCGATTTGAATGAGTGTGAAAAAACGCGGCACATTTTTAGAGAACTAAACTTTTCTTATATATCGAGGATCGAGGAGCACATATCGTGCTCCATCTGAAAGCGTCTTCCGCGGTTAGTTCCGATGAAAGTCGTTGGCACGCCGGCGCTTCACATCACGGCTTGTGAGAGTTGAGAGTTGAGACCGTCCCGCTATACATTTGCACGGCGGTGACACGAACAATACAATATTACCAAATACCATATATCTTCATCCTTGTTCATTGTTGCAGGAGTGCGAATTTTTTGCCTAGAAGTCTATATCCTTTATTGAATCTTTTGTTCTGATACGTTTCTGTCACAATGCGCGTAATTGTGAAGGTATATTTAATCGTTCTTATTACTATTGTTTTATTTTATTTCGCAAATGAATAATGAAAATGAAAACTTTGTTTTGCAGACTCTGACTGGCAAGGAGGTGAGTTTCTGTGATTTTCTAACCTACACGCGCGGAAACCGGTGACTGTTAACTGCCAACGATGATTTATTTTATGCAAATGTCATGATTTTTGCTACCGTGATAAACTGGTTGAAAATTGTTTTGATTAAAATAAGATGAAAATAAATGAGCGAACGGGTAGTTGTAAATTCCATTGTTTTGAATTAAGTCCTAAATATTTATTTTGGAAATTTCAAGCAATTTGATTTAAACAATGAGTACTTCCTATTAAATACACATACATTAATTCAATTCTGTACTTAATACATCTACAGATAGTAAGATAACAGAAAAAGCTAATAGATTATCAATAAAATTATTAATATATCTCATTTTTATTACAACAGAATAAAATATATTTATTGACACTTGAATGTAAATAAATTATGCAATGTTTTGTTTAGATTAAAGTGGACATTGAGTCTTCAGAGACAGTGGAAGAGTTGAAAGAGTATGTTGAAGGTAAAGAAGGTGTTCCAGTTAATCAGCAAAGATTTGTATTTAATAGAGAGCAGTTGTAAGTATTTTATTCTTGTGTTAAAAATTTATATATTATGGTACAGTGTAATTGATAAATTTTGTTTTATTTAGAGAGAATGAGAAGACATTACAAGATTACAATATTGAAGATGGATCTATAGTTCATATGGTCCTTCGCTTAGGTGGTCCTTGCACTACATGCATTATGAATGTGGCGCACAATTTTGCAAAAGATCTTTTAAAAGTTGATGGAAATAATGTTGAAACAACGCAATTGAAAAGTATGGCAGAAAGGGCGCTCTCAGTTGCCCAAAGTCTTGAACAATTACATAAGGTCAGAGAGAATGGAGATAAAATCAAAATTAAGCGTCAATTGAAATGTCAATCAAAAGAGGAACAGCAATCAAAGTGAAGAATTTTAGCACAAATTAATGCAAAATAAATTCATTAAAATTAAAAAAATTTTTTTAAACTATTCAAACAATCATGAACAGCTTCTTTTTTTTTGCCCATAACAAGGACCAATTTGATTCCTACATCATTTCATTAATTATTATTGTAGAGGGAAAATAAATAATTGAGGTGTTATGCACCTAAGAGGTAGACCTTAGCTTGTATGTATATTGAAGCAGCCGCACATTACAAAGCTCAGAAAGTTTGAGTTCAGTTCATACTCGTATCACATGAGAAGTTTCATCAATAATTGCTCGTCATGAAATAATCAACATACATTTTCTAATTAGACTGTATTTGGTAAATCATTGAAGCATATTATATCCAGCTAAATCAATTAGTCGTCGGGTAAAAGTGAATCTGTATCAATTTTTTTCATCAAAAAATTGATAAATCTTCGAAAAGATGTTGAGAAATCAAATTTACCTAACAATACAATGAGAAGCGCGTGTCATGCTCCACCTGTCAGACTGAAACAGTAAGTGCAGGCACAAGTTAGTTGCCACTAATGACAAAAATAAAAGTTTAGTTTCCGGGGACTGTTATCAGCGCCCCGATGCAGCCGATTTTTACTCAACGTCCTCGTCCCCGTTCGTCGTTATAACAAGGCGAATTTCCTCCCGTAACCGTTTACACACACATTGTAATTACAATGCGCGTATTTGTAAAGGTATTTATAATCACTCTTATTATTATTATTTTATTTTATTTCGTTAATGACTAATGAAAATGAAAACTATGTTTTGCAGATTATGGCTGGCAAGACGGTGAGTATGCGATAGTCTAACCTATGAGCGCGAAAGGCGGGGAAGCTTAACTTTCAATGATGATTATTTAATTTCATGCAAAACTGACAATATTTTTCCTACCGCGGGTTGAACGGTTTAAGTGTTTTGATCAAAATGAGATGAAAATAAATGAGGGAATGGGTAGTTGTAAATTCCATTGTTTAAAATTAGGTCCTAAATATTTATTTTGGAAATTTCAAGCAATTGCATTCAAACAATAAGTGTTCCTATTACATACATTAATTCAATTCTACATGTAATACTTCCACACGTAACAGAAAAAGCTAACAGTTTATCAATAATATTATTTTTATTATTAAACCGTTTTTATTACAACTAAATAGAACATATATTTACTAAAAGCTTGAATATAACTAAATTACACAATATATTGTTTAGATTACAGTGGACGTTGAGTCTCCAGAGACAGTAAAAAAGTTGAAGGAGAATATTGAAGATGAACAAGGTATTCCAGTTCATCGGCAAAGAATTATGTTTGGTGGAAAACAGCTGTGAGTATTTTATTCTTGTTTTGAAAAAATTTTAATTTTATGATACAGTGCAATTGAAGTATTTGTTTGATTTAGAGAGAATGAAAGGACATTACAAGATTACAATATTCAGGATGAATCTACAGTACAATTACTCCTCCGCTTAGGAGGTGGTCCTTGCACAGAGTGCACTGTGGGTATGGCACATAATTTTGCAAAAGATCTTGCAAAACTTGATGCAAAAAATTTTAAAACAACGCACATGAAAAGTATGGCAGATAGGGCCCTCCAGGTTGCCCAAAGTCTTGAACAATTACATAAGTTCCGAGAGAATGAAGATAAAATCAAAATCAAGCATCAATTGAAACTTCAATCAAAGGAGGAACGTCAATCAAAGTGAAGAATCATCTGATGCGCAATAAATTCTTTAAAATAAAAATTTTTTTTTAAAAATATTAAAAAAATGATGAATATCTGAACTATGTTTTTTTTCTTTTGCCTATAATGAGGACCACTTTGATCCCACTTTGATCCTGATTAATTATTGTTGCACAAGATTACAATATTGAGGTAGGATTAATAATAGAGGTGTTCATGCGGCTAGGAGGTTGACCTGGGCTTTTATGTTGATAGAAATGACCACACATTACAAAGCTCAGAATATCTTGAGTTCAATTTGTAACCGTACTGCTCAAAAAGTTTCATCAATAATTGCTTGCAAAAAATAAAATCAATGACATGCATATCTAGACTGCATTTAGTAAATTAGTTGAGCATATTATATCCACTTAAATCGGTTAGTTGTCGAATGAAAGTGAATCTGTATCAATTGAATTTTCTTTCAATAAAAAATTGATAAATCTTTGAAAAGATTAATTTTTCTCTACCATTAACAAAGACCAATTGGACCTTTAGTTCATGTCCGCTGCTGCTGCAGTGGACATACTAAAATCATATTGTACAATGTACAACAACACAATAGCATCTATGTACACAAGTTTATCTGTACCGCAGAATAAATGCGCGATCACAAATCAATCCATCTGCTTGTGTGATATTTGGATGCATTTATGCGCGTAAAAAAATACGACACACGTTGAGAAATAAAATTTACCTCATAATATGAGGAGCGCGTGTCACATTTCACCTACCAATCTGGGACAGTAGGTGCAGGCAAAACTCACAAGAGTCACAACTCACAAGTTGGCAGTCACTAGTGGCAAAAAGTTTAGTTTCCGGTGGCTGACACTAGCGCACAGTTGCAGCCAATTTCCAATATCCATAGCGCATATAGTGACTCTGTCTTCACTCTACACTCGACGTCCTCGCCCCAACCTCGACTGCCCTTGCGAATACTTCATGCGAATACTGCGAATTTTCCGTTTACTCATACATTTTCATTACAATGCGTGTATTTGTTAAGTTTCTTGTGGATACTTATGGTGATCTCACGGTTAGTATGCAATATCCTAACCTGTGACTGCGAAAGCCGGCCAAGATTAATTTTCAATGCTGATTAGTTCAATTTCATGCACAATTACTGACATGATTTTTGGTAATATGCGTTAAAAGGGTGATTGAGAAGTGTTTTAATCAAAATAAAATAAAAATTAATGGGGGAATGAGTTGTAAATTTTACATTGTATTAAATTATCTTTCGAATACTTATTTTAGAAATCTCAAACAATCATTGTTGTTTTCTTATTATATTTTAGTTCAATTCCATATACAATATTTCTACAGATAGTAAGACAACATCGGAAATTAACAGTTGATCAATACTATTATTTTTATTATTATTATATTATTGTCATTATTATTACTCGTTTACTGTTTATGTAACTAATGGAACATGTATGGTTTATTCAAATTCAAGTTTTTAATACATTCAACTTTGTGTTTAGATTCCAATGGACATTGATTCAACAGACAAAGTGCAAAGGATCATGGAGAAAATTAAAGAGGAAGAAGGTATTCCAATTTATCATCAAAGAATTATATTTCGTGGAAAACGACTGTAAGTATTTTATTCTTGTGTTGAAAAAATGTATACATGTATATTGGATGTAGGGTAATTGATGAATTTGTTTGATTTAGATTCTGTGAAGATACATTACAATACTACAATATTCAAGAAGGAGATATGATGTTTTTGGTCCTTCTACTAGGACCCCCTCCTGGTAAGAAGTGCATTGTAGGTATGGCGCACAATTTTGCCAAAGATCTTGCAAAACTTGACGCAGAAAATTTTGAAGAAACCCAAATGAAGGAGATTGCAAAAAGAGCACAATCATTTGCACGAGATATTGAAGCATTCTATAGGTTCAAATAAATTTGTTCAAAGATGAGGTTTTAAATTTTTGCTCAAATTGATGCAAAATAAAATGCATTGTAGTTAAGCATTTTTTTTTTTAAATTAATAAAAAAATCTATGAAAAGCGAAAATATAATTTGTCTTTCACCCATAATGTGGACCATTTCGATTCCTGATTTATGTCGACTGCTTCTGCAGGGGATAGACTAAAAGAATTATATCTGTGCGATGTACAACGCTGCATAATATGGCAAAAAAAGATAACCTTTACGGACAAGCATTTATATGTATCACAAAATAGATTTGCGACCAACAAACGAGTTACGTTCGTATGCGTAATACATCGATGCAAGTACTTCAAGGAAGTAGACATTTCTTTGATCTTATGTGCAAAATAAATAAAATACGTATGCTAGATTGAGATACGCGTCGCGCGAACTGCAACATAATTTTCATATTCTAGACATATTTCACTTGGCACAGTTCATTGCATGTGCATTAGTCCCCGTTAAATCGAAAAAAATTACCGATAACCAGTGGCGATTTATATGCCCAGTACAGTACTTCGTCTTGTTCTTTTACTCGTTTTTTGGGTAAAAGCGCGAACACGACTATAGGATATCATATTATATTCGTCAAAGTTTCGTCAATTATATTTCCACGACTCGAGATCGTTAACAACAGCGAGCGCATTCAATGCCCACCTATATACATCCTCCAACGGGCGCAGTGATTATCTTGCGCGATATTGAATTCTATCCGAAATAACGTGCTCCGCATCGTGCATTATAATTATATATTATATATACGCGCGCGAGGACATTTTCTCTCTGCGGATGCGCGTTTGTAATATAACAATATCTATATATCGGTACGGACGGGGCTGCAGTGCACATTGCGGAGTATAGTTTCGTTCGGAACAATGGGAAGTTTGCCGTGTAAATTATCATAATATATTTGTGTATAATAATATATAGCGCGCGATACGCAATGCGCCGTTCGTATCATCGAATAAATTAGCCGTTATATACGCGACGCCGAAATATCTGTAATTCGCGCTGTTTACAAAGCCACATAATATTTTCACCTGTCCCGGCTAAAGGATGCACGCACGAAGACGTATTGGAAAGTTTCAATCAAATTTACCAAGTAGGTAATCCGTAGTAAATCAACAAAATTTACAAGCCAATATACAGATTCTCCTAGTTGTAAATGTGGAATAAAAAATATAAATTAAATATATTCACGAGTTTGTGCGTTTTTTTTTATAACGGAATTACATCTTATGTATAGTCGCGTTTTCTATTCGCGAAAACATTTAATTGAATTTCTCAAAAAACTCTTACTTTTTCGTGTGGCTCGTAAGAGTAGATTATATACGACGAACGAGCTACTTTAATCTGTCAAGAGCTTGCATGAATAAGCGCGTGTGCGCGCAGAGTCGACACACACGTACATACAGACACATACAGACTAAAGTGTATGTATAGCTACATCTCTATGCGTGGCTATTACAATATAGGTACAGACTCGTTCTTCGCGTTATATACATGTAAGAAAAGGCGAAATTCCGTTGTCGTCTGGAGGACGAAAATTGGAATCTTGAGATTAGAAACGAACGTGCCAGAGCCCCCGATCGGGCGACGCGCGCTTATATTCTGACCTCCTCGCCGTCGTCGCTGCTACTGCCGCTGCTGCCTGCTGCTGCTGTTGAGTGCGAGGCGCGGAATGAAAGAAATCGGCGAAAGAGGGATTGTCCTGGAGAGCACGAGCTGTGCTATCGTCGTTAGATATATATCTGTATATGACTGTGGGTGTTAAGGTCCTTTTATATACGAGCGTTTGCAAATTTCTCCAAAGAAGAGCAGGAGAGAAACGAAGTATCGATATGATTGAGTGCTCTTTCATCGGTAAACGAGTAAGGAAAATACTTAGTTCTCCGAATCATCCAATTCTTTCATGTGAGGCTTGAATACTTGAACCAGGCACTCTGGGTTTCAATTTGTAAATGAAAATAACGCACGGTTCTTTGTACAAAGCTATCATTTCTAAAAAATAAAATTTTTATATGATATTTCTTAATGCTTGTTGTTGAAGAAGATTATAGTCCTGCAGCTGCTGATATAATACGCCACAAATCTTTGTTCTTCAAATTTTCAATTTCACAGCGCTCAGTTGGCGGTCGAGATTCCAAATATTCCAGTGCCCATGGCCGGATGAATAGTCTCAACAGTATCACATTGATTTTCTCACAAATCACATTGAGACATAAATAACCCAAAAAGTCGCGTGTCATTATGAAATTTCTATGCGAGAATTGTTTCGCTGCCTATTCAGGTCATGACCGGATCAAATCGTAGAGCGACAGCTTTATCATGAGCATTTTCTTTGTTTTCACGAAAATTTGGTCGTTCTTCTTCGACATACCAATTAACATTTTCGCGCAAAGTTGTTCTGTCGCATTGTTCTGTACACTTGAACAAACCTGCTTATAATTCAAGTTTTTTTAATTTTTTGTCACAAAAATCACTCGTCGTTTAACTCGGCAAGAATGAGAAAGCAACTGGCGTGTACGCACACGTGTTCGTGAAAGACAAAGCTGAGCCGCTAAGACGTTGTACCCCGATTACTTTCTCCTAACTTGGATTTGGTGCTTTGGCGCGAAGCGATGCAGCGACGGTCACTGCGCAATAAGCGTTGCAACTCCGAATTGACCGTAGCATTTCTTAGCCTTTAGGTAAGGGGAAGCCCCTATTTGTACTAAATTTTTATTAATTTTGTACATAAGATCCAAACTGGATAAAAATATCAAGATATGATAGTTTTGTTAAATCTGTTCGATTCAATCGACTATAATTTTTATTAATTTCTTTAATATTTTCGCTTCATTGTTGCTCGCGCGCGCGACTACGTACAAGTACGACAGTACAAGCTTGCGAATGCACATAGACGCGAGACATAAATATGAAGTCTCTCGTGTTCGCTCTCGAATCGAGACCTTTTCAACGCGCTCAACTTCTTTGTCTACTATTGCTCCGCACTGTCGAGTCTACGCGTACGCGTGAGCTGTCTTTCACTCGTACTTGTTTTTTGCGTTGTTGCCTATTTGTTCTTCTTTCCTTTTTTTTTTTTTGTACGCCCGTATAAATTCGAAACCAAGCCGAGAAGCACACACATGCGAGTCGAGAGAGAAAGAAAGAAAGAGAGGAAAAAAAGAGAGTTAACGAGAAGCGTATCAGGTGTATCTTTACGGGAAAATTCATTAAGCCCGAAGCAAGAAACAAGCGAGGGAGAAAAATAAAAGCTTGAGTTTAGGTTTTTTTCCACCCCGCCTAGTTTTTGTGTCTTTCTCCTTTGCATTAGCCTAAATTCTTTTTACTCGTCTTCGCCAACTCGGTTGTCTTGTTTTCTTCTGTTTACGCTTTCAAAAGAGGGTTGAGAACGCTTATCGCAATGCCGCTCGGCAAAGCACTTATTCGTCAATTCTTCACAAAAATGAAGACAATTTCATACTAAAATCCATTTGAATCTGTATTTGTTCCGTAATTAGTATTTAGTTTTAAAAAATTCAAATAATAATTAAAGTAAAAAAATTATTCTCAAGTATTTAAATTTTTATAGTAATTAAAATTATTAACAAAACATGTTCATTCAATTATTACGCAATTAAATAAAAACAATCATTGATAATATTGCTTTGAAACAATGAGCTTGTACGCAATTATTTTTAAACGCAAGAAAATTCTGCGCGCAGCTATGATTCGTATTTAGCGCCGCTTCGTTCCCTCGTTCTCGCGAAACATCTGCGCACAGTCGGCGGCGCATTGCGGAACGCGCAGAGAAACACCGCAGCCCGAGCGAAATCGCGAGAGAGCCTAGCCGCCGGCGCGCAGTCATCGCCTTTTCGCAGTGTCGTCGTCCCTGTTC
This sequence comes from Trichogramma pretiosum, assembly GCF_000599845.2. Taxonomy (NCBI): domain Eukaryota; kingdom Metazoa; phylum Arthropoda; class Insecta; order Hymenoptera; family Trichogrammatidae; genus Trichogramma; species Trichogramma pretiosum. Next base: position 454,945 of record NW_019641632.1, on the reverse strand, counting down.
GTCGTTGCGAGAGTGTTTGGGTGCGAACTTTTTGTTGCTTACACATCGTTTTGCTGGACCGTTACTTCGGGCACACATCTTTATCAAAATGCTCATCAAAGTGAAGGTATGTCTAATCGCTCTTATGACCATTGCATTATCCCATGTCGCAAGTGACTAATGAAAATGAAAACTTTGTTTTGCAGACTCTGACTGGCAAGGAGGTGAGTTTCTGTGATTTTCTAACCTACACGCGCGGAAGCCGGTGACTGTGAACTGCCAACGATGATTCATTTTATGCAAAAATGTCATGATTTTTGCTACTGTGCGTAGCGCTATTGGTGATGCTTCGTGGCTAGGCTGCTTTTTCAAGTGCTTTGTCAAAATACAATGAATAGTAATTAGTGAATAAGTTGTAAATTCTCTTGTTTACAATTAACTCTTGGACTCTCAGCTATTTGTTTTGAAAATGTCACTGCTTCAAACCATGAGTCTTGCTCTATTGTAACACTGTTTCTAATCAATTTGAAATACTTCAACCAACAGTACGATAGAAAAGACTCATAGCTTCTTCATATTGTCATTATCTATCTGCTTATCATAATACTTTTAAAAAAATGATGAATTGTAGACTTACGTGTACGTAATGAACAAGTTATATAATTTGTGTTTAGATTGAGATCGACATTGAACCTACAGACAAAGTTGAGAGGATCAAAGAGAGAGTTGAGGAAAAAGAAGGAATTCCACCCCAGCAACAAAGACTTATATTTTCTGGCAAACAGATGTAAGTGTTTTATTTGTTATCTTTATAAATGTGAATGCATTTTATTTTATATTTGATTGATCTTTTGCTTAGGAACGATGAGAAGACGGCACAAGATTACAAGGTTCAAGGTGGATCAGTATTGCATTTAGTCCTTGCCTTGAGAGGCGGTCTATGAAACTCATTTTTTTTACTATAAAGCCAAAATGACCACGTTCAGTGGCAACAACAACTTTGTTTTTTAACTCTAGGCTTTTGTAAATATATTAAGATGCTTATGTCTAAGAATACAAAGTAATTTAAATAAAAGTCACTTGAATAATATGTTTTTTAAAATGATTCTCGATAGAATTATTTTCACCTTCACAGTTAACGCCATGCATGTTTCAATATTTTAATGTTACATACGAGTCGATTAAACTATATTTTATAATTTATGAATTATTTAACTTGAAACACATAAAAGCTATCCAAATTACAGAGTAATATTCAAAAAAATTTTAATTTTTAAATAATGCATGAAGAAACGAATTTTTTTAACAATAAATTTCTTAAATTAATATACTTCAGAATTTCATTTTCAATTCAATTTTCGCAGAACATGAAACTCTTCGTGTTTCACTTTTAATTTTTTTTTCCACGTATAGAAGGTTATTTTTTCCACGCTCAGAGCTTTGAAATGTACTTGCTAATGAACATCGTTGAAGTAACCGAGCTGTGCGAGTTTTTCAGCGAAGTCCAGTGAAGCGCGTTCTTTGACCGTGGAATTTTTATCGTGCGTGATTTCAAAAAGCTTTAAAAGACATTTTAATTTCTGCTTTCGAATTTCGTTTCTTTTTCAAAAATATACGCGTCATTTTTATATCATCGAAAGCGTCCACGACTCAACCATTAAACGGAATATCGAATTCTTTTGACAGGCACGCAGCACGTGGGTAGTTGTCGCTCACGACTTGGTTGGTGGTACGCTACACACACACACACACATACACAGCCGTGTCAATATGCGACCGCACTTAGGTATAGGGTAGGTACACGCCCGGACCAATCCGTCGTATTTACGATTTCAAAGGCAATATTCACTTCAAAGCCCAGCGCCATCCTTATTTCATATCCAATTCTCATTTGAAGAATAAATTTGCCGTACACGCGCGCGCACACGCGTAATCCTTTATGAAGCCTTCGCTAAGCCCTTTCGCGTGTGTATATGTATATAATACACAACGAGTGGCGGTGGCGGCGGTGCCGAGCGTGGGCGGTGCGTTACTAACGTCCATCATAATTTAATACGCATAGGCACGTCTATGTGTATCTGTATAGCATATACACACGCACGCACGACGAGAGCTCGAGTTCCCGAATATATCCGATTTGCAGAAACACTCGGGTCCTCCACTCCAGTGCTGTAATCACTGCTCCGTGCATCCTACCTACCTACCTAGCTACCTACGTGTGTGGGTGTAGGTGCACACATTGACGCATGCACAAAACATACATATACTCGGAGCGACCCTCGCCACCTGCTGTAGAGTCGTTAGAGCTGCCGCAGTTGCTATGTGAGAGAGAGAGAGAGAGAGAGAGAGAGAGAGAGAGAGAGACAGTACGGAGTTTAAAGTCAATCAAGTGCGGATGTCGCGCGAGTAGCCGCATGTATACAGGGTTTGAAAAGTAGGCTTATCAATTAACGACTTTGGGTACAACTCCGCCTATATAAGCCACGTGCACTCGTGCGTTTATATAAGCCCATGCCGCCGTATTATATCCAGAGGGAGGAGGTCACTTTGTATCTTACGTAATGAGCTTAAAAACGAGAATTGTTATATGTACCCCAAGCTCGAGATAGTTTCGAGCTTTTTCTCGACTGCGAGTGAATTATATTTATGTGTATAAGTCTCGATGTATACGTGGGGAAACGAATGTGGCAGGTATCAACGACGAAGAACGCGAAATCTCGGTGTGATAACGCGTTGCGAGGGCACAACAATGTACCTACGCTCTTTATTATTTTTCCACCCTGCATGACGCGCGCGCGAGCTTGCAGAACTAATTGAAAGCATCGATCACGATGTACTTTGACCTGTAGTATAGCGAGCGAGCGAGGGCGCAAAATATTATATTCCGATGAGCAGCATCAGTCGTGTGTGTATAATACTACGCCTTGAGTGTATGTTCAAACACCGACTGAACGTATGAAGGGCTATATATCATAATACGCTTGGCTTACGCACTTTTATTTTGCGCCCACGATACTGTACAACACACGGCCCAGCGTCGCAAGCGCGCGGACCAGGATGGATGGTGATCGATCGTTTCTATATAATGCTCTGTGTGCAGTGTGTATGTGTGCAGTATGTTTATGTGTGAGCCGAGAGGGACCTTTGGACGGTCCATTAGAGTAAACGGAAAGATGCGAGGGGTTGAGAGACATCGACGGCGGCGGCGGTGGTGGACGGGGGGAGGAGAAAGATCAGCAAAATGGAGAAAGAGAGAAAACAGAAATGTCTTGGCGAACGCGAAAAAAAAGGAAAAAGAGAGAGAGAAAAAAAAACAATGTTGTCAAGAGGGAACTGATAGATTACTTGATGAACGGCAGCTCGAGCGCATCTGGAAAAGCTTTTTCCCTTCGCTGCCGACCATATACAGTGAGCGAGCAAACGAACAGCGCAAACCTTGTTGTGCTGTTCGGTCTCTGTGTGCAGTGTGTGTGCGTGTGCGTGTGCGTGTGTAGTATACAGTCTGCAGCGCAGCTAGCAGCAGTCCACAATGATTTAATAGTGATTTATGAGAAACATCGAGAGAAGCCATGGCCGCGCGTAGTATACACGAGGAAAGTCTGGCGAGAGCGACTAGAGAGAGAGTGACCGGATCCTTAAAGAAACTCCGTGCTGCTGCTGCGAACTTTAATGCAGTAATGGCACAGACATGATTTTGTACTCCTTTTTTTAAATTTAAAACTCGACTGGAAAACCGAAAGTATATATTACGAGATCGGATATAAAACTGCAGGAAAAATTTCAAGTTGAAGAGCGGATTATTTATGTTCAAAGCTCGATCAAAAATTCGTCTATAATGCAGCAGCATCACGAGAAAAGCTCCGGATGCTCCAAAAGTGAGATTTTGGTATAATTGGATCTATATACATCTCGTAATATAAACTCGAGTCATAAAATGATACACGTTCGGCTGCTTTTTAATGCCCTAAATTGGAGCTACAGGTACTCTTTTTGCTGCCGCGAGCCAAGAATCGAAATGTACTTTCGCAGGGCCATTTATACATAGAGGACCTTAGCACGGATGTTTTACTTGGCTTGGACACTGCAAATAATCCATCGGTTATATGTGTAACCCACACTGCCTGCGGTGCTATATAATGTGTGTGGAGCTTGCAAGGAGAAAACTTATTCTCTCCGGGAAATCTGAAAAATTAGCAATTTTTTCCGCTCCGAAATCGGCGAATCCCTCTTTTTTTCTCCTTTTTTTTATTTCCTCGATCTTTCTCTCTCTCTTTCTCTCTCTCTGGCCTGCCGACTTCTTTTATGCTCTTTGTAGCCCAGTGTTATCCACGTATAAAATACCCTTGCTCGCGACTACTCTCGTTCTACCTTTTTGAAGAGAGAAAGATAGAGAGAGCAAGAGAGAGCTAGGAAGCAGCCTCACTGCAGAATTATAGAACCATCCTCATAGAGCAACTTCATGAATATTTAAAATGGATATTAAAGGCACAAAATCGAGCGAGGAGGCGTACGTCCTTCATATCGAATTTCGAGAAGCGTCGAGGTACGCTCGTAGATAGTAGTAGCCGTAGTAGTAGGCACCTCCCGTGAGAGGGAGAGAGATCGCACCCAAGCGTCATTAAAAAGTGTATGCGCGCGTGTATGTATGCGTCTATCGCGAAAAAGACTCTTTTTTGCTTTCGCAGCTGGTCTCTCTCTCTCGTTTTTGCGATCCTTTTGTCGTTCCTTTTTCGGAGGGGCACATACACTGCAGTGTGTCGAGGCTCGCGCGCATGCAATACGCGAGCGAGCTTTTTTTTATTGTATTTTCTCTGTGTCCCCGCTTTTTTCATAAAAAAATCTGAATAATGTACATATTTAGGCAGCTTTTGACTCAAGAATTTAACTATCATCAAAGTATCAAGTGTTTTACGGCAGGTGACTTTGTCAACGGGTTGACGAAATGATGAAATACGAATCTTAAACGTGCCAAAAAAGTCTCGTACGTGAACGAGCGATCGCCGACAACAACAACAACAACAACAACAACAAAAACCTACGGTCGATTCCGATCAGTTTATGAGAACAACCGGACGTTTTCACGGTAGTTTGGCCGAGCTCTGTGTGCAACTCATCGCGCGATCTGCGGCCGCGGCGAAATTTTACTGCTTCCACATAAACACTGCAGCGAGTATTCGGGGCGAGCACACGCGTGCGCGAAAGCTAAACGTTATAAATGATACTTTGATCGCGAGCTGCCGGATATATCTGGTAGACAAATTGAAGCTCGAGCAGTGGTCGATGTATACGATCTCGTTTTTCGGTATACGCGCGGCGCAGGCGATTTGCGTGTATCAATTCGAGTCCCCGACCGCAGATCACTTCAACATTTCGTATACTGTGTACGGATTTTCGGATAGTAATATAGCATTTGAAATTCGTAAAAAAAAGAAGGAGAAGCTCTGCGAGACACGAATGCGGGACTCTCACCATGAATGCATATTGAAAATCCATCAAAATGTATATAGGTGTAAATGTACAATATTCTTGAAAACGTCTTCGCGTTGCTCTTTTTGCCACGTCGATGCTGCCGCGCTGCTGCTGCCTGTACGATGATATCTATATATAATCTATACATCTCGACACCACTTCGAGCCGTGCTCACTCTCTCCTCGACTCTAGTCGCTCGATATAATATTCGACTGCATTGGGCGCAAAAATACACACATTCAGCAATAAAAAGGCATTACACGCCTTTTCGATCGATCTTCAACCGCGCAGCAGCAGCAGCAGCAGCATGAGCAGACTTGCTCTCTCTCACTCTCCTTCTGTACATATATCGCATTGCCATATACGTGTAACCGTACAACGCTCTTGCATGCGCTCATGTTGGCCCATTGCCCGTCGATATTTCCTATCGGCAAGTATATAAATGCTTCGATCTCCTCTCTTTTTTTATTCCCTTCATTTTCTTCTTCTTCTTATTTCCTTAAACGTGTGGTGTCAGTGGGCGGTGAATTAGAGTCTGAAGTGCACTGGCACAAACGATCGATCGAATTTTTGCACGTATCCTGTATTATAATATTTAAAATTTGAGACGATTTTGCTGCGAGAAAAATTTTAATTGTGCTAGATACCTTTCAGCGTGAAAATTGTACCCGAACTCGATCACCTTATCAAGAATTTAAAAACTTTATTTGAAAAAAGAGAAGAATGCATTTTGTGAAATAATCGACGAGCTGCCATAGGTATTTTACTACGACTAATGTACCAATCACTACTTGATCTTCATTTCTATGAGATTGAAATATTTAAAAAAACTTCTCAAAATATATTATTTAATAACTGCAAAATTAGTCGAAAAACTTTTAAAGCCGAAGCGAGTTTAAATACACATATTAACTGGACACAAGAGTTTCAGACTGTATGAATGTGAGATTTGTCACAAATCATTTGGAGAAAAAGATAAACTCAAGAGGCACGGTATATAATTGGATCAAACCCTTTGAATGTGATATTTGTCATAGATCATTTGGAGAAAAAAGTCAACTCAAAATACACATTAATGGAGTACATGATTGCTCGAAACCCTTCGAGTGTGAAACTTGTCACAAATCATTTGGATACAAAAGTGTTCTTAAATCTCACATTTTTGTAGTTCATGATCGTAGAAAACCTTTCGAATGCGAAACTTGTCACAAATCATTCGGATTCAAGTATAATCTTAATAAACACACCGGTGCAGTACATGATCATATCAAACCTTTTGAATGTAAAATTCTTAACAAATCATTTAGACAAAAAGAAAGCCTCTAAACTCATATAAATTTAGTTCATGGTAGCATTAAACTCTTTAATTGCGACATTTGTCAAAAACCATTTGGATGTAAAGGTACTCTCAAACATCACATAAATGCAGTACATTATCGTAGTAAACTCTTCGAATGAGAAATTTGTTACAAATCATTTGTATATAAAAGTGTTATCAAATCTCACATCGATTCTGTACATGATTGTGGCAAACCACCGAATGTGAGATTTGTCCCAAGACATTGAATGCGAAGAAAAATTTTACACTTACACGAGTGCGCTATGTAATTTTGGAAATTTTTCACATCAATATCCTTCATTATTTCGAAGAACAATAAAATATTTCATTACTATTCATATTGTTGTGTCTGTAAAATCCCGCTTTCGCTCCTTTCGTACATAAACTAACATATTATCGATGTTTCGTTTTCAATTCATTCTTTAAAGTATTGCTCTTGAACTGATTTTTCAACATTTCAATTAATTTTTAATCCTTTCCACAAATACCTACTTCCTATTTGCAGTAGCGGATAAGACTTTCACTTGCCGCTCAGGTAATTCGAAAAGAACTATGAGATTTTTTTTACAAATTTTAAAGTAATTTAGAAAACATTTTTTGGTTTAACCCATTAACGCGCAAAAGTGCAATTTTGTGCATGAATTTTCCGTTGTAAAAAAATTATAGATAAAGTTAAAATATTTTCTTGAAAATCCATACCCAGGGGTTTTTGAGTATGCTCTTTCAGTATCCGGTGTTATTTTTGCGATAAATAAAAATTATCATCGTTTATTTTGCCATTAAAAACAAAAAACGTGATTTTTTGACTCAAAATTTTTTTTCAAAGTCGATTTTCTACCTTGCCTTGCCTTCGGAGGGTTCCCATAACACCAGAAATCGTGCACTTTTTCTCTGAACCTTTGAAAAATGCGCTGCCGCGATTTTTATCTAGCCCCTATATTTCTAAAATGGCTAATTTATACCGAGCAGCGATATGAAAATTGCCTTATTTTTTATTTGTAAATTATTGACTTTATAAAAGAAAGTCATACAATGAAAAGTGTTCAAATTTGTTCAAAGAATACATGTGAATTTTTTTTTAGAATTTTTTAATAATTTTTTTCAGAATTTTTCAGATTTTTTTGGAACATTTTGGATTTTTTCGACAGGCCGGGAAATGGTCGTATTTTGCAAAATTTTCAAAGTGGTCTGAAAAATTCTGAAAAAAATCACACGTATTCTCTAAACGATTTCAAATAAGTTTTTACACTCCAAATTGTACTTTTGAGTTCAAATTTAGCGCATGTAAAATAGGTTATGAGTAAAAAATGAGTGAATTTTTATACCACTACCGGTATAAATTCACCATTTTAGAAATATAGGGGCAAGATAAAAATCGCGGCAGCGCATTTTTCAAAGGTTCAGAGAAAAAGTGCACGATTTCTGGTGTTATGGGAACCCTCCGAAGGCAAGGCAAGGTAGAAAATCGACTTTGAAAAAAAATTTTGAGTCAAAAAATCACGTTTTTTGTTTTTAATGGCAAAATAAATGACGATAATGTTTTTTTATCGCAAAAATAACACCGGATACTGAAAGAGCATACCCAAAAACCCCTGGGTATGGATTTTCAAGAAAATATTTTAACTTTATCTATAATTTTTTTACAACGGAAAATTCATGCACAAAATTGCACTTTTGCGCGTTAATGGGTTAAATTAAATTATGAATTGGTTTCCATGTCGGGTTTTTTCAGATAGAACATATTGTTATTACTGATCAAGTCTCTCGTATCCGAAATAATCAATCTGTCAGCAAATTTATCATTCCACTAACGCGTATTCGAGGAATTTTGAGTCGCGTATAATTTCGTGAGGTTTATTAAAAATCCAGTAGCTAACTGAATGTTTGCCCCTTTCACAGTTCCAAAAAAAATGCGAAAAAACACTCTGGGCTGATCGTTGCATGAATAAATGCAGAAACTAAGTGGCCGCATAAAATGAAAAGAGAGCAGTAATTATAGTAGTATGCCAAATCTAAAGACACCACAACGTCAATGTATAAAAGAGTAATGATAATTTCACTCACGAGGCTCGGGTAATACACAATCATTTCAATACAATTTTTATTAAAATTTTTGAAAATTATATGAATGAATATTTATTCATATTTACAATTGTCAATCGCCATTTCTTCTCGAAATTGTGGCATGCCTAATCTTTACGATCTGCATGGACTGCCATTTGGTGCCGAATCATAATCCATTTTTGTCCAAATTTCTTTTCACACCTGTCACATTCTTAATCTTTGCGACCCCCGGGGACTGTCCTTTTGTGCTTAAACAAATCCAATTTACCTGCACATTTTCTTTTGCACTTGTCGCATGCATGATCTTTGCAAAATTCATGGATTATTTTTTGGTGGCTGATCAAATTGGACTGGAAATTTCTTCTCGCATTTATCGCATGCGTAATCTTTGTTACCTTCGTGTACTGTCCTTTGGTGCTTCAGCAAGTCTGCTTTTTGTCCGAATTTCTTTTCACACTTGTCACATATGAAATCTTTGCGGACTTTGTGTATTGTCCTTTCGTGTACAAGCAAAGTACTTTTTTGCCCAAATCTCTTTTCGCAACTGCCAGATGAGTAATCTTTGTGACCCTCATGAACCGTCTTTTGATGTATGAGCAAAGTCAATTTTTGTCAAAATCTGTTACCGCACTTTCCGGATGCGTATTCTTTACAACCTTCGTGTACTATCTTTTGATGGCTAAGCAAATTCCGTTTTCTTTCAAATGCCTTCTCGCACTTGCTACATGCGAAATCTTTTCGATATTTTTGGATTTTTTTTTTCTGTAAAAGTAAATGATTTTAAAATCCAAATTTCTTCTCACATTCGCCACGTGCGTAATCTTTGTGACTTTCGTGGACTGTCTTTTGGTGGATTGACAAACGCGATTTGTGTACAAATTTCTTCTCACATTTGTCACATTCAAAGTCTTTGCGATCTTCGTGTACAATCTTTAAGTGGGTTAGCATATTTGATTTTTGTCCAAATCTTTGCTCGCACTTGTCACACGCAAAATCTTTCAGACCATCATGAATTATCCTTTGATGATTCAGCAAATGCGATTTGTATCCAAATGTCTTCTCGCACTTGTCGCAAGCGTAATCTTTATGACCTTCATGGACTGTCTTTTGGTGGGAGAGCAAACCCAATTTATGTTTAAATTTCTTCTCGCATTTGTTGCATTCGAAATCTTTTCGACCTTCGTGTATTGTCTTGAGGTGAGTGAGCAAATTTGATTGTTGTCCAAATTTTTTCTTGCATTTACCACACGTAAACTCTTTGCGACTCTCATGAACAGTTTTTACGTGTAAGAGCAAATAACGATTAGCTCCAAATTTCTTTCCACAATATTCACATAAGTAATCTTTGAAGACATTCAAGGCTAAATCTCTCTGACGTTTGTGTATGGTCTGGAGGTGTAAGAGCAAATGCGATTTTTTTCTAAAATTCTCCTCACACATATTGCATGCAAAATCTTTGCTACCCTCATGGACTGTCTTCACGTGCATGAGCAAACTCTGTTTATTTCCAAATCTCTTCGCACACTTTTCACATAAGTAATTTTTGAAAACTTCGTGGTATATTTTGTTGTGCTTGAGTAAAGTTGATTTATTTTCAAATTTCATGTCACACTTGTTGCAAGGGAAATCTTCGCGATTCTTGTGTTTTAATTTTTGATGCGTAAATAAACTCGATTTTTTCATAAATTTCTTCTCGCACTCGTCACATGCAAAATCATTGCGACATTTGTGCTCTAATATTTGATGTCTACTCAAATGACTTCGAAACTCAAATTTCTTTTCGCACTTGTCACATGCATAATTTTTTTCTTCACTATGAATCGTATCTCGGTGTGTTATCATACTCGATTCTAGTGTAAATGCCTCCTTAAAAATATCACAAATATATTTTTTGTCGTCTGAAACAACAATGTCGTGTTCACTTGAATTATTTTCAGAGACAACTTCCTCAGATTTCTTCTTACTTTTATCCATTTTTGGTGTTTAAATAAAACGATGGATCTTTCTGTTTAGTATCACAGAAATCAAATGGGTAAAATTTATCGTTTGGTATTATATCTTGTTTCGTCGAGAAAGACAAAATTCAAACCAATTTGTTTTTACTATAAACATAATCAGTGTTAGATATCAACATCGTTTATGATCATATTGTTTACAATGGAGTTATAGATTTATCTGTTTATACATTATCCTTTCAATATTTGAAACAATTTAAACTTTTAACTTGATGACGATGCCTTTGAAGAATTCTTCGATATTCTAAAACTACGTAATCCTCAAAAAAATTTCCTTCAAACAACATCGAGTTCACCCAAAAAACATAAAGTAAATAGATACTTTTACACATGTATAATGAAAAATTTTGAAACACATTCCAAAATGTGCCGCCCCATGCCATGGAATGATTGGGGTGCTCCATAATCCGCCACTGCCTATTTGTATGCCAGTAGAAAGTTTACTTTAAATTAAGCCTTAACTTTGGACGCAGACCTCTTCAACTGATTTCCGTATTTGCGCATGATTGTACAAATGCATATAGATAAGAAAAGCCTACAAAATGTGGCAAAAACAGTTTACCCGATGAAAATTATATTTTATATCAAATGATAAAAATATTTTATTTTGCAATCAACTTTCGACTCCGATCAAATATGTACTGTCATTACATTTATTCAAGTAAGTACAAGTAAGTACATGTAATCACGAATCACAATATGCTCATTTCGATGACACAAACAGACTCTCTATGCATTATCTAAATGTTTTAACTAGCACTTGCATACATTCATAAGTGTTACATTTATTCGTACGTATATATTTTTTATCGTGCTTTTTCACCCTTTTCTATATTTTAATGACAATTCACGAGCATCTCACTTACAAGCCTGGCCGCTCAGGTAAAGCCAAAGCACAATCTCCAACGTGCACAATTTCTTGGTAGGAATTTATTTTACGCGTGTGTACGCGGGGACTTTCTTCTTTGCCGTCAACGACTCAACCTACCTACCTACCTACTTCTTCCGTTTTAACGAGACAAGAGGAGGGGAAAAGAGATTCTTTGTTGCGTATTAAAATACACAAGTCGGACTCGTAAAGATATTAAAATGCCTTCTTTCCCTTTAGCCTTAGCTTTCCGCACGCAACGCATGACACGTACAGCCCGTGAAGGGGCTGCCGGATGGGTGGAGTAGCAGCAGTAGTAGTAGTAGGAAACGAGAAAGAGAGAGAGAGAGAGACAAGTCACTGATTACACGCCTCAAATGTCGGAATGTTTGGTAGAGGGCCGCGTGAGCCGTATGCGCGCAATTTGGCCAAGAGCATAAGACGGAGCGAGTATATATACGTACACTTAAAAAAGCTCCGCGCCAACGAAGACGACGACGGCGACGACGACAACGCACTCTCTACGTCGGTGCGGAGCTGTTTTACTTTGCCGCAACCCGCGGACTTTATGACGTTTGTCGCCTAAAGCTTGCTTTATATATACATTATCATTGTTACGAGTGTTGGAGCGTGGCAGCGGCAGTGGCTATATATTCAACGCAAAAGTATATACGGTAGCGCTAGGCCATGTTGTCATTATACGTATAACAGCTCGGGCAAAGAGTGGAATATTATAATCATGTTCTCTCAGCGATGAGCAAAAGTATATATAGTTTATATGCGCACGGGGGGGCTTTTGGACGAAGAAGAAGCCCAGGAGGAAGAATGAGATTCGCATGAATAAATGATAATCTGCTTTTCATGAAAATTGAAAACTTTAATGAAGCATAATGTACTATAAATACGTCCTGCGCCAGTGTGCCATTCGGCGCGCGCGAGCGAGCGAAAGTTTTTGCTCGCGCGCGCGAGCACGAGCGAATTATTGCAGCGCGGTGTACTTGACAGTATAAGAGAGAGAAAGAGAGAGAGAGAGCAAGCAAGAGAGCCCGAGTGGTTATACGAGCGCATATTATCACTCTGTTTTCGCTTCGATGAACTTTAAAACCTTTCAGCGTATTTTCGCCGATTTCCCGAATGAAATGACGTCGCCTTCGTGCGGCAGTGTGCCGCTCAGTTCTCTCTCTCTCTCTCCTCTCTCACGTCATTGTCGTTAGTCCACCTCTCGTTTTTTTTCCACGACTTTTCGGCCTCCCTACTTTTTTTCTCTCGTCCTCTTATGCTATACAAGCACAGGGTAGTTTTTATGTCACGTATAAATTGCTCCTCTTATATACCAGTGAAACTATATGTACGCGACGATGTGGCTTTGAGTGATTTTTAAAATAAAAATTCATACGTCGGTCGTTATATGTATTTGGGTCATGTGATTTACTCTCTCTCTCCCTCTCTCCTCGCCGAGAGTCAGGCTAAAAAAATAAATAAATATTCAGAACTCGTTAAAGTTCTCGCGTGCTTGATAATACAAATAATAATGATAACAATAGCAATAATGGTAATGGCAAATAATAATGAGAGCTCAAAAGTACGTGTATGGTAGAGAGCGTATGAAAATACTAAAATCGAGCTGGAACGAAAAAAAAGAAAGAGAAAGAACTAAGGATGAAAAAAAAGCATTAGAAAAGGTAGAAAGAGCGCGAAAACGGAAGGGAAAAGCCCGCGCGAAAGCGAAGAAAGTTTTAATTGGTCTTGAGAACGAGCAGCTTGTCGCATTTAAAACAATCTCTCTCTCGCTCTCTCTCTCTCTCCCTTTCGCTCGTGCGCGCAAGTGCTCCCGGCTACTGCACTGCACGTATATACGCACCCACCCGCACTGTACGTATATACGTTTATATACGTTATGCACCGGGTAGACTTAAAAATTGTAATAGTACAAATTACGTTGAACATATATGCGATAATTATGACTACTGCCTTAATCGCGATACGGAGAGCGCGATGTATACTTTGTGTATTTCTTAATTAAAACTTGGCTGTGTGCGTGTATGTGTATGAGTGTGTGCGGGTGCGGGTGCGCAGAGCACACCCGAGGATTGTATGGCAAAGGTAAGCACCACCGGGCGGAAAATGTAAGTAGTCGAGTTTCTGCGCGCAAAAGCCGATGTTTACACGGGGATAAAGTTAATTATTCGAACAAAAATATCAGTCGAATGCGATGATGACGCTAGTTATTATATGCGAGCTTGCGAGACGCTAAAGGGAGTATAATATATTTGTAGGAAAGCTTATTAAATGGAGATAAACGGCTGTGTGGGCGCGGCGCGATCCGAAACTTGTCGGAGCATGGCTCGATTTAACCATTGTGCCTGATGTTGAAAATTAACCCACTTACATTATAGCGTTCTCAAATGTGTAAATAAGAGGAGACTCGCGTCGAGGAAAAGTTTCCGTATATAAACAAAATGTTAACTCGCGAATACATACGAGTGTGTCCAAGTCCGTGGAAAATTAAAACTTTGACTGCGGCGTATACACACAGCTCGCGTATACAAACGTGCGAGGGTACGAAGCTATAGCTGCAGAAAAAAAATCGTATATATAAATATACCTATATGTAGAGAGAGAGAGAGAGCCTCGCGCGCGTTAACGAGAGTGCGCGCGCGAAAAGAGAGAGAGAGAGAGAGATCGTACACGACCGTGCAATAACAACCGGCAACTGTGCCAGCAGGCCATTTGACGCTAATCGTCAGAAAAAACATTACTGCAGTGTGTGGCTGAGGTAGTAGTATAGTTATATAGCTGTGTATGGATGCTACTGTATACCAGTCCGGGTGTGCAGCGATGCTGAAAAGCAATGCACGAAATAACCGTGCCGAGGACTAACTATATACGACGGTGGCCTAGGCGGGGACGACGAGGGAGGTGAGAAAGTGAGAACAACGAAAAAAAGGGGGGCAACGGTAACAAAGTCAATGGGTATAAAAACGAACGATTTAGAGACATGCATATACGGGCAAGGGCATTGGTGAAAATCTTTTGCGTTAGCGGGCTTATTTTGCAACAACCGATGTATAATTCTTCCGTGAAATAGCTGTCTGTAACACGGCAAGTTTTTTAATTTTTTCGAAAACAAAAGCTCTCGCGTATTGAAAATAAAAAAAGTTTAGCTTTCGTTGTATATTTTTTTCCCCCCACAGTAACAACGTCAGAACAGTTTCCATCTCGTTGCAAAATTTCGTGCATACCGCGAGAAAAAAATCTCGTCATATTTGTGTGCAGCAGCAGCAGCAGCAGGATACATCCTACGCAAGGTGGAAAACACGTTACACGCGCGATACATGCGCGCGTATTCCATCTTGCCAAAACAACGTATATATTGTGCAGGGCAGCAGCAGCATATACACACGCACACAGGAAGCAAGATTCGAGAGTTGCACTAGCATATTTATACGCTTCTGGACCCAACAACAGCAGCAGCAGCAGGAGAAGATTAGAATAACCGAAGCGCGAGCGAGCTAGTTTCGTGTATACGTTGCTGCACCGCTGCTGCTGCTGCTGCTCCTGTTTCTGGCTTCAAACATACACATTCGCGTGCATATATGTATAGTATATAACAGGTCGCGCGCGACACGATACGAGTAACATGTTCTCTCTCTGCGCTGCGCGCGCGGGGCCATCGTGACATGAAGCATGATACATTGGAGCTGCAGCAACGTATATACAGCCTCGTCATATCTAAATTTATATATATACACATACATACATGCATACATATGGGCGGCCCACCTACACACGCACATGCACGTGCATTGCCGGTGTACACGAGCTCCGGCCATACCAAGAGGATCTGCTTTTCATTTATCGGTGCGAGCGCGTATTATTTGACGCAGTCGACGGCTGACGCTCTCTCGTTGCCATGCTGCCCGCGGAGCTCAAAATTTACACTGACGATATATAATACATACGTTTATATATATATATATATGTGCGTGTGTATAGATAAAACCGGCGATATTTTCACAAACAAAGCCCACTGCACGTATCCGCGTGTGCGGTATGCATTTTCGACGGGGTAAATGTCCAGCCGCGTATTCGGTGCGGTGGCACACACGAGCCCGCGCCGCATAAAAATCAGATATTGTCGATCGGGCGCGCCCGCGCATAAAGCTCGAATTGCAATATCGTTTCTCTCGCTTTCGGGATTTGATGCGATTGCTACGCCCGAGAAACCTGATTATTGTTTTGTGAAACAAACAATGATTTTAGGGGCTGCGCGAAATATAAACCTTAAAACCCGAATCGAGGAGTGGGAACCTGCGTTTGGATTTTTTTTCGAAATAAATGACGAAACAGAGAAAATTAATTCTGGTATATAATAGGAGATACATTTGGAAAATTCAATCATAATTAATATCAGCATTCGCCGCTAGGTAGCAAGTATTTTTATCTATAAATCTGCAAGTGGTAAAGTAAAAAAATCGTATAAGTTAACTCGTTAATTGAAAACTTAAAATTATTACATAAAATTATTGCCATTGGATGATGTTATTTCTCTTACCAAACGCGCTTTCGGAAGTTTCACAGCAAAAGTAGAAATAACCATTCGTTAGTAGTCTTGCAAACCCTAACCGCACACACGCACACAACAAAACGTTTTGCAAGAGAAAAAGAAAAAACTCGAGAGTGAAAGAAAAAAAAATACACCTGACGAGGGATAGACGGAGGGAGAACAGTATACAAAGCATTATTCCAACTTCTGCAACTCGGCGTCGTAGAAAAACACTTGGGTAAGTGTATACATGTATGTATAAAAAAAAACGTCTGCCACGGCGCTCGTGCGCGTATATCTGTACGTAGAGTAAGGTAACGTATCCTCTTCTTATTTCCTCGACTCTTCTTTTATAGAAAGAGAGACAGAATTAGACGTCAAACGCCGAGGTAAGGGAGTTTTCTGCGGTGAAAGATGGTTTCGCTCAAGTGAGCTCGCAACGACGACGACGACGACGACGACGACGACGACGACGACTTGTTAAATGCGAAGGTCATTAAGACTGTGTTTGGGCACAAAAAAATCCCGCGCTCCAAGGCAAATAACTCCGGTTGCAAAGGTAGTAGTAGTCGTAGTAGTCGTGTGCTAGCTATTCTCTGTGTGTGCGCGCAATGCAAGCAAGAGAGAATGAGAGAAAGAAAGGGAGAGAGAGAGGGAGAGACATGAAAATCCAAGCGAAATTAGCTGCAAACTTTTTTGACGTCTACATTGTTTTAACTACTGTGCGCCGTATGCTTTATCGATGAAATTATGTCGTTAATGAGAATGTAATGCGCGAAAAAGTATGAAATTTCCCGTGCGGCACACTCACAGACACACTTACACGTAGCACAGAAAGACGAGAGCTGAGAGAAAAATTCGTTTGAATAAAAGACAGGATAAAGCAGCCTGCAGGGAATATCATTATCATCCAAATAATATTTTCTTCTTTTCTACTTTAACGTGGTCGCGTCTTTCTTCATTCTCTCTCTCTCTCTCTCGGCAGCGGCGTAGCGATCTCCAGCCGAGCGAGCTCATGACTACTCATCTCTCATCTTCCGAGTTCCCTACGGTCTTGCTCGCTGGAATTGATGATAAGAATGAAGCACGCATGCACACAGCCACCGTCTCTCTCTCTCTCTCTCTCTTCTCGCACCTTTTTTCCTTTTTTTTTCATCTTCAATTTTTCGTTTTTTTGTTCAAACTTAATCTTGAGAGATTTTTCTTCGACAAGCTCCTTTACTTGCTCGCCGCCACCGTAACGAATATAAGCATTATGCCGACGGTTTGTGATTTTGACGCTTTGATAAAAAGAAGAGAAAAAAAAGATCTCGCGCTACTTCCGAGTCTCATTGTGTCCGATCGAACTTTGGCGCTGGCAAACTTTTTCTCCTCCATTCGACGCGTCGCGCGTGCTCGATTTATTTATTTTACCGACCATTTTTTGCGTGTATCGTGAGTGAGTGTGTGTGTACGTATGAGGTATATATTGCGCGAGCATCGCTCCATCATGTGCACTTGGTCACACCCCAAGGGTTCGGTAAACTTTTCTCCGAACCGCCATTTTTCTCGCGCGCACGTCTATGTGTAACCGGTTAACGTTCGAAAATGTCCACAGACGGTATGGCTCAGCCGCGCCGTAGATGAGCCTGAAATCGGCCACTTGTTTGTCTCTTTCTCGCGTCGCGCCAACGTTCTTTATACTGTATATATCTATGTACGCGTAATGGCGCACCTGACCATTTTTGCCCGAAGAGAAATAGTCGCGATATTTCAGCCGAATGGCCGATGTATCGACGAGCAAACGAGATATTTCATTAAATAACGTCGTGCGCCGTGAGTCCTTCTATAAACGTATACGGGGGGCAATGTATTTCTTTTGTCGCGCGTTATATACAGTTGCAGAGCACTGCACACACAGCTCACGAGCTGCTGCTTTTTTTTATAATACACGTTCCGGGCCATTTATGGAGTTTCTCGCGCGCGCGGCGCTCATATGAGAGGGGGAGGGAGGGCTTTGCTAGACGATCCTCCGCAATGACGCATTGGTCGATTATTTAGCCCCTTATATAAGGCTGCGGCACAAACTGTCGGTTAATTTGAAATTCGGTGATTTCTTTTCTCAAATGCGCGCCGATTGTCGAAGTGTATTACATTGATCGAATTTTTGGCAGACGCTGCGCAGCACGTAAAACGAGTTCAATCATATAAATAACCTGTTACCTCATGCGAACGGTAAAAAATAAAAAAAAAAAAAAAACGAGATCGACTACATTCCCAACTAGCTCCACAGCTATAGATACAATGAAAAAAAAGAAAAAAAGAAGTGGAGGCGAATGAGAGAAAAAACAGTCGCTGCATGATATCATCATTGTCGAATCAGTTTCCAGTCGAGTGCGACGTATATATATAAAAAATAGGGTTGAGCCCGAGCTAGATGTACGTATACGACATAACAAAGGGAAAAAAGACGAAGAAGAAGAAAGAAGTCGATGATGTAGCTGTATGTGTGTGGATCTGTGTGTGTGCGCACAGATAGGTGTATGCGTGCATCGGTAGTGCTGTGTGTAACCGCACGCCGAGGAAATTGTGTCATCCGGGGCGGCTGCCGTTAGATACGGCAAAATTGTCTCTATTGCTTTGAGCGAACGATCGCTCGACACTGTACTGCTGCTGCTGCTGTCCTCTTTGGCTACTTTTTGCGTCTCGATGACTATATACCGACGTATTGTATTATACACGACTGGGCGATTTTCGAGGAAGTGACCGGCGAGAGGAGGGAATCCGGATTCATCCGAGAGTAGTAGTACTGCTGCTGCTACTGCTGCTGCTCTCCAAGCCGCCTTTTTCTGTTCTCTCTCTCTCTCTCTTCTCTTTGTTCGAGGCGTGGAGAGAAGAATGTATTCACAGTGCGAGTGCGTGGCAAAGAGTCGACACAACTGGTTTGCAAGCTAGGTACGATTGGAATGGCTAATTAAAGATTAAAACTTGCACACATCAAAAAAGGAAAATAATTTGATAAAAAGTTCGATGATTATGCGCACGATCGTGAATCGTAGCAGAGAAAGAGAGAAACGAAAAGCAATACTTCAGAAGTCGAGTGGTGTTTTCGTACACGTGAAATGTTTGTGTGGTCCAAAAACATGTCTGAGCAAACGGGAGAGCGAGCGAGCGAGCGAGCAAAGAAGAGAAGTTTGGTATAAACTTACATGCATAAGAAATCGAGCTGTGCTATCGAACTCCTATGTATACCCCAATTCGGGCTCTCTCTCTCTCTCTTGCACTCTCGACTAACTCTTGTCTGACCTCCAACTGATTTTCCATTCCCCCACATTTTCGTATATATACGTATGTACATTTCATATGCATAAAGTACACACACGAAAAGCTCTCGCGCACTAGCTACTGCTATTCATATTTATCCGATCTATTTACGAAATAGCTATTGGGAAATATATCTATAAAATAGCAAAGGCAATTTCAATACCCTCTCTCCCTCTCCCTCGGCTACTTCTATTATTTTCCTCTCTTTTGCTTTCCGCGCAGTGGGTGGAAGTGAATGGAGTCCAGAGATTGCTCCCTCCGTCCATTAAACAGACTGTATATAAATCGCTATATTTTATCACTTATTTTTAATAAGTTACTTATTCAAGATGCGGCGCGCATTGAAGAGGACGAAGTAGTTACTAGTGCTGCGTTTCTCCGCTGTGTGCCATACCTGCGACAGAAAAAAAGCGAAAATTATTTTTTTTTTCTCTCCCTTTTCATTAATAACTCGAGCGCAAGCTCGCAGTGGGCGCGCATAAAGTATATATTAATAAAAAATAAAGTAGCGCGCATAAAGTTATTTTTGTTGCTCGCTGTCAATTAGAAGTGCATGAAACAAGAAGGGCCCGAGCGCTAGCGCTCGACCCACGAGTCGTAAAGCTTAACATTTTATAGCTGAATAAAAGTACCCTCGCTGTGCGCAGCAGCGTCAAAAGTTTTTAATCTCACGGCCAAGCTGTAAAAGATCCAATTTTCCGCTTAAAACAACGCAAAGCGCGGCGCGCTGGGCTTCATACGTAGGAGCCCGCGCACACACACTCTTGAAATGACCCTACGGCGTGTGTGCTCATACGCGCGATCATACACACACACAGACGGATATGCCACGGACGAGCTCTGCTGCTGCGTGGCTTGTCAAGAGCTTTGTATGCGATTTCGTTGGCTGTAAGGAGAAAAAAGAGGTGGTGGGCATATATAAAGGGGGTTGGGAAAATTTTGAAAAGTGCTGAAAACAGAGAGAAGCCCCCAGAGCGCGGCGAAAAATTATACAGTCAAGACTTGAATTTTCCATTTGAGTTGGTTTTTTTTCTACCTCGTACGTGTGTGAGTGTAACAGAGAGCTGCTATACATATAGCTGGAGTGCTCGCGTCGTGTAACAGCGGCGGCGGCGTCGGCGGGACTCGAAAAATATTTCAAGCCGAATAATGTAACATCGAGGTAATTCGTTCTTTCATTCGGAATGTAGCACGTCAGCAACAAAAGCTCGAAAATCAGTCGGTAAAAATGATAATACCCGAAGCGCAGAGCCGAGGAAGAGATTCGAGATTAAGCGAATCCGAGCGATGCACGGCTGCAGTATATATACACACATATATAAAAGTAAAAGCGTGTGAAAGTATATGTAGGTGTGTGTGTCGCATGCAGATCCCGAAGCTTTGCGGTTTACTTCGGGTCTTGTGCACCCATAGAATCGGTGCGCCAAGCTCTGCGTACACTCATCGGATAAATAAGGTAAAAGGTGCGAGAGATTTGCACCGTTGTGCGCGCGCGCTCGAATCCGAAGCTATAGCTGTGCTACGTATATCCGCAGCGAGTAGTAGTGGTACTCTTAGGTGGCGGCGACCTCGCTGGTAAATTCGCATCGATCGCAGCCAGCGAGCACGACGAATAAAAGAGATCGGTCGAACGAGAACGACGCGATCCTGCCTTACACTCAACTCCTTCTTTTTGTAACCAGGACGATATATATCCTTCTACCGATTGTATAGCCCCTGATTCGAGCGATGTATATAAATTAAGTGTCCGACTACAGCTTGGCTATACTACTTATTCGTATTAGAGTGCGCGCTCGATCGATCGAACGGACTAAACAACAGGCGCGCGCGCGTTACCGAAATTGCGCAATGTTCCGATGGCGCAAATCGAGGCCATTTCGTTCTAGTCGTAGCCCGAAGGGATGCAGGGGGTCAGGAGGGAGACTAAGAGTAAAACTTCTGAGCTGACAAACAGCGATAACAATATTAAGCAATGGCAATGAAATTTTCCCCGGTTAAAGGTGTATATAGTATAGGCCAACGTACGCAGTCGACTTCATGTCCGCGCAGCTATACGTGCGCGTGTGCGGGAGAGAAAAAAAACACACGCTTTCTAATCTCATCAAGGTGGATCACGGGAAAAAGGTATTATACGGCGAAGTTCCAGAGTGTGCGGCGTATAATACGACGGCCATCGCATCATCCTTAAATTTCAGGATGCAGGAGGCACGAAGGTCGCGCGCGACGTCGACGCGGGCTGCTATCGCTCGCGATCAGTTATATTACGTCGCGTCGGACAGACGGTATACTACTACCTATATACCTCGTACACGTGTGTGCGCGCTACAAAAGGTCGCCCCCAGGGCTGAAACGACGAGTCGGATCGTTACCTTTTACAGCTGCTGTTTTCGCACTGTTATCTCATCTCGTACACAGGCAGAATGAAAAAAAAAGAGGAAGAGAGAAAGGAGGAAAGCAGAGGGTACGTAAAACGATGGTTCTCCTTTTTTGCTCAGTCGAGTTGCAGGATGTCGTCGTAGTCGTTGCAGTCGATGGCTACGCATATAATATGCGCCTGTACGTGTGTGTGAGTGCACAGGCGAACTAAGAGACAGCTGTGTGCATGGTATATACGCACACAAAGATGGATATTACCGATTGAAGTGGCACAAAAAGAGACGTAGGTGGTGGGTGGGTGGGTGATAAAATGACGTGGACTGTAGCAAATATGCCGTGTATAGCAACGCGTAATTCGAAGATGGAGAGATACGAAATGTATTATTTGTCTTCGACGTTTCTGCTTTTTTTTTGCTTTCCACTGAGAGCATCGTGCAGTACGTCGTATCTTTTATGGCATCGAGTGAATATCGTACGTAAAAAATTTCTTTTGGTCTATATACGGGGTAGAGAGAGAAATCGGAGTCATCGTCGCGAGCTCGCGGGACATGATTCTCGATATCGCATGCTTGCGTTGGTTGGAGAAAAAAAATGTACCAGCGGTAATGTCGAGGAAAAAATAATAGCAAAAACAAAACTGAGTAATACAATAATAATAAAATGTTAACGGACAAAAAGAACAAGAAAAATAAAAAGTAAAGGAACAGAAAAACAGCGAGGCTCGAGGGGGCATGGGCATGCGTATATAAGTACGAACGAAGCCATCGAGACTTATTTCCAAGGATCCGTGAGGGGGAGGAAAGAAAAAGCGAAAGAGGTATATAAGAGAAGGCCATAATAGCATCGACGATTGGGATCCGGGAAAAAGAGAGAGAGAGAAAGTCAGGACGACGAAGTACACAGCTTCCACGTAGCTCCACGAGGATAGACGTAGCATATACGTAGAATGCAATTTGCTCGCCGACAAATGTGCCAATCGGCGTATATATATAGAGATAAAAAAGAAAGGGCAGGGCTGCTGCTGCAGAGACTGCGAAGTCTGATAGTCGCAAAGGATTGTACGTTACGCGGCCGGCTCGGGGGTTTAGTACGGGGTGGATTAATTTAATTTATTTTGTAGCATACAACGCCGCGCCGCCGCTGGCATAGCGGCGCAGTGTAACACAGAGCGCGTGGAAAATATTACGATATACTACTCGACAGTTGCAATTAGACAAATGGATGAAAAGAGAGAGGGGAAGAGAGATAGTGGTGAAAACAAAAAAATCTCTGTATATTTTGAAAAATTTGACAATGGCTTTAACACTGCGCGTCTACGACGACGACGACGACTACGATGTCGACGAAGCTACAATATAACGATAACAACAAGCGTGTGCCGCTGCCGCTGCTGCTGCACGAGTGTGATTTTTTGTTTAATCCAACGGCCGTAGAGTATTCCATTCATGCGGCACAATTACTCTCTTTTGTCGCGTAGCAGAGTTGGCTCGTTTATGTGCGTCTGCAAAGGTATTTCGTATATAACTGCTCTCTGTGCAGCTCTGCGCATAGACCTGAACAGCAGCAGCAGTAGCGTAGTACTCGCTCCAATAACGCGCCATAGGCATGCACACACACACACACAGCAGCACCAGTACCCCAGGTCCTAGAAACAATTAACTTTCAGTCGCTTGAAAAGCAGGCAGTAGTGGCCGGTAGACGAACTAAATTCAGCGTAACCAAATTACTTGCGCTAGCCCCGCGCTGCAATACAGTAGAACGCAAAGAGAGAAAGAGAGAGAGAAAGCCAGAGCAGCGTGTGGCAAAAGTCGAAAAAGTCATTTTAATCGCGAAACTTTTTCCCTAACTATTCCCAAACCAGATAGCGCAGCGGCAGGAACGGTGCGCAGCTATATAGCCGCGGATATCGCTCACTTCCTCTTTCTTCTTCTTCTTCTTCTACTTTCTCGCACGCTGCTCGAGCTTTCGAGCAAATATATATAAGCATGAGTAGTAAATGCTGAGCCGGCGCAACGCGCGAGAAAAAGAATGTATATATTGTATACAACATTCGCGCGCGAGCTCGTCGCGTATATAGCCCAGCGAGCGAATGAATAAAGGATCGAGGGAAACACGAGGTTCGCAAGCTAGGCAAAGCACAAGCCATGCCGCCAACGCCGCCGCTGCTGCTTCGGACCCAGGCTGAATCGATATTTACCCAGTTGTGTTTTGTGTTCGCCCACTCTCTCTTCTCTCTCTCTCTCTCTCTCTTCTCTCTCTCTCTCTCTCTCTCTCTCTCTGCTGTCTGTTATTCTAATTTCTGAATACATCAAGCCATGTATACCAGCTTCATGCCAGACCACGGCATCTGTATATACTTATACGTGCTATGGCACGTATACGCGGAGAAATGCAAGCTCCCTCCAACCCCCCTTCTGGTGTACATGTCTGCTTGCTCGCTCTCTCTCTCTTTCTCTCTTTCGTGCGTGGTTATTGAAATTTCGAGAAAAACTATTTTGCAGACCCCGTCTGGAAGTTGCTCCCCCTGCTCTGCAACTATCCACACATATATAAACATGTGTGTATGCGTATAAATGTGCCGGGGTTGTATTTTTGTGCAGTTTTCGGTGTGCTCAGCTCGGTCTTTGTGGGTGATTTTTCTTCGTTTCGCCAGGAATGTTTATTTTCTTTCATCGCGCGACCAAATACACGCGTATAGTTTTGCGTGTTTTGAGGCGCGCGCAGTGCCCTCGCGAGTTTTTGTATTTTATTGAATAAGATTGATGGACAACGGTAAAAAGAGAAGCGCCTGTCTCTTTTAGTTGCATTACAAGCTCGTACATAGGTAAAAATGTTGTAATAACGTCGTCGATTATGGAAGCAGTGCTTCTTGCATCGGGTTACTTGCGAGTGACAGCTAAGCGTGCGACGCACGCGTTTGACTTACGCGTCACGTCTTAGAGCGTCTGCGGTCGGGGGTTTTGTATTATATTATGCACACAAAATGTATACACATGCAATACGAATTGTTGCGCCACACTATTCAATTAAGCGCGCGCATTGAATTTCGCTCGTCGACGACGACTCAGGGCGCTACGCTCCGCGACGAGCGGATCAGCAGAGCCGAGCTGAGAAAACCGCAAAGGACAACTGCGCTTGATCCCTGTGCGCTCGCGAATTTCAATGTTTACAGACGCGAGAAGCACAGGGCTGCAATAGATCTAATACACAATACGCACTACGTATCTGCAGCAGCAGTCAACGCTCGCTCGCGCTCGACACGGGGTCAAATTTAACTATCCAGAACAAAAGGTACCGAGCGTCGTAAACACGATGGCGTTTACAAGCCACAATCAATTTTACGCAATACCGCATAGTAACGACTCTCGGCTCTGTGCACGTGCCCCGCTCGGTTGTGCCGGTGTAGCTGCCATTTCCGCGAGAGCCTCATTATCGTACCCGCACCGCTGCTGCCGCCGCCGCTGCCGCCGCCGCTGCTGCCGCTGTTGTGTTGCTGTTACGTCGTTGTTTCGCGCCCTGCACCAAAGTCACAGGGGGCAAAGAGAGTGAGAGAGAAGTCGAGCTGCAATAATAATGAAATGCATTGAAATTTCAAGTGTGCCAACGGCGAGGATTCTCTACAAAATAGGGAAAGAGAAAGAGAGACGTTTAATCGATGGAGTGCGTGGGTGGACCTTGTATACAAGAGTATATGTGTGTTTATGGATGCACTCGTAACAGATTTTCGAATCTCTGTTTGACGCGAGCAAACAAAAATATGTATTATGATGAATTTAGCACGCGTCGTCGTCGTCGTCGTCGTCTATAAGCCCCCGTGCATGTAGTATAGCACGTGGACTCGAGAAGCTCCGAAAGTTTTGTGCAGGCACAGCAGCATCGCACGCAGGCGCGCGCATAAATATTTGCACACTGCGATATAGTTTCAAGACAAAAGATGGAAACAGAGAGAGCGGGAGAGAGAGAGGAACTGTGTGAGCTAGAGTAGCCACGCGAGTGTACGCGTATATAGCCCGACCGCCAAGTTAACGGAAGAAGCGCAAACCCGCGAGAATACGCGCGCGCGCGTGTGTGTGTGTGTGTGCGAGCGAGCCTCTGCATGGCCTGAACTAGGCTAGCTCAGCTCCCAGGACGCTCGTTTGTTCCGGCCAACGCGCGAAACGAAGCGTGTTAAACACTGCAATGTAGGAGCAGTGGTGGCAGCAGCCGCGAACTTTGAACCGAACGCGCGGTTGAAAAGTTCAAGCCTCCCGCGTGCGCGCGCGCGTATAAAGGGAGAAAGGAAGATAGATAAGGGAAAAAGAGAAGGGAGGGAGAGACTGCGCTTGAGAGAGAAGAAATTTAAGTTAATGGACATTTTTCAGACAAACTTTCGAGTACGTTTTTGTTCTGTAGCTTCGTTCCGTTTCTTTCTCGCCCGGCGAATTATGGTCGTGAAAAATTGGTCCTGTTGTTTTTTTTGTCGGTTAACCATCTCCTCGTTGTGACTGTCGCGGTCCAGCTAAAAATACCCTCCCCTCAAGGATATGTTTCCTCTCCCGTGGCTTAATTTATGAAAACCAGGATTCATCGAGCTGTGTGCGTGTTCGTGTGTGCCCTAGGCGGGCCCGTGTACAGGGTACACGTCATGAAATTCTAATTTTGTGCCCAGTGCGTAAAGGACATTTTTCTATCAATAATAAATTCGAGCTATATATCATTGACTGCGAGTATATTGCGGACCTTCATCGATATTGTAAATTATATATATCCGCACTCGCGCAGAAATTAATATTAAATAGTCATTAGTTATGGAGGGTCATTAAAATAGGATTAATATACCCTTGTACCGCGCTCCGCATTACACATGTGCAAACACGTGTTATGTGCATTTAACTGTATATAATATGTGTGTACATACCCAATGCAGTTGAGGCAAAAAAAAAAGAAGAAAAAAATGAACGAGCATTTGAGCGATAATCAAAAAACACAATCACAACGGATACGCGCATCTATAAATTTGGGGTAAAATTGAAAAATACCGCAACCGACCGAAGGGAGCGAGAGAGAAGTAGACAAAAACGGAAAAACGATAACATCATGTCAGCCAAATGAACTTTACGCACGTACAAACGTATATGTGTGCACGATGTTGTATCTAGAGTCAGAGAGATAGAGAGTGGGAGAGAAGTTGCCCGTGGGAAAGGTAGCTTGCATCGTTTAATTGGCACGTTCGCAAAAAGCTCCCTTTGCAAATAATTATGTGTAGCAAACTCTCTCCTCTCTCCCTCCCTCACACTGAGCTGCAAGCTCACGCGCACATGCATCGCCGCATCCATTTTAATTATGGATTCCGGGCAAATATCCACACGATTGTGTATACACTCATGCTTCTGTTTCGATTCTTTTTTTTTTGTTTTGTACATCACAATTGCTCGAATGAATGAATATATCATACACGTGTATTGTGGAGCAGCTCCGTAATCGCTCTCTTCTTTTTTCGTTTCGTTTTTTTTTACCATTGAGTTTCGCATGACGCGTAATGAAGGTATTTCTAACAAATCATGTTTGGCGATAAACCTTTTGTTTTTTCAATCGAAAATATTTCCGTCTCGCTCCGTCGTACACGTCGCGAGCATTTCACGGGATAATTTATGTATAAATAAATATAAACACATTTGAAGGTTGGGCGCTGCTACGTATAGCAATCGAAGCGCGCTTACGATTAAAATAAATCGCGAGCTAAATCGAAAAGTCAGTCCTGTAAATTGTCTTTGTCTACGGTTTAATCATGAAAAAGTGCAGTCGGTCGGTCGGTTGGTCGGTCGGTCGAGAGAGCTTGCGGAACGATCGAAAAGTAGAACAGATACAATCGCGCAGTGCTTGCTCGCTTGCTTGCCTGCGAGCGTGCATGGGGAGCTTAACTATTATATAAATAAAACATCGGGGGTGAAGCTGCGAAACAGAGTAAAGAAGAGAGAGAGAGAGAGAGATGGAGAAAGAGAAGCATTTGTCGCTCGATCGCTGCTGCAGTAGCAGTTGTGAATTATCGTTGAAACACTTTAGCAGCTTTCTCTCGGTGTTCTCTCTCTCTTTCTTTCTCTCTCTTTGGCTAACGAAGATGAGAAAGCATTTAGGTTTATATATATAACAGCGTTCGTAGCACTGGAGTGAGCTTTTTGTTTTATTGTTACGACTGCCACGAGCGCGCGCGAATGGCGCTAGAGCTCCAGTACATAAATATCGCGACTGCGGCGTGTTAGGGTTTACGATCTCTTCAAACGATAATCTTGTCTCGAGAAATTAGATATGACGTTTTTAGAATGGAAAATTTCCAGGTTATTAACGCGGTGTGCTCGCGAACGCGCAAGTTAAAGAAAAGCGCAGTTAATACGTCGTGCGCGCTTGTTATATAGTCTATAGGTATACCTGTGTGCAGCATCGAGTTCATTTTCTGCACTGCGCTCGAATAACTGGAACAATCGCGTGAGTAAGTCACATACATGCATACGAGTGTACGCGAGCGCATGTGTGAGTATATAAGTGTTCGTACGCTGTGTGCTGGTATACGTAGGGGGCGGAGGGAGAAAACGAGCGCGAAAAGGCGTTAAATGCTCGTGAATGCCCCGAGTGTATGAAAATCATACTCTTGCGAACGCCCGAGAAACAGAAAGAGAGAGAGAGAGAGAATGAGGTATACAAAGAGGAAGTAGCAAAGAACACGAGCGAGAAAGAGAGAAAGAGAAATGGATAAAGGTGCGAGAAAGAGAGAGAGAGAGAGAGAGAGAGAGAGAGAGAGAGTGAGGCCAACTTGCCTATACAGTTTGTACAAGTAGTAGGTGGGAGGAAATAATCTCACTGTTTATCTTGTAATTCTCTTTCTCGTGATGCCATTATGCGCGCGCGTGTGGGTGCCCCTTGTTGGCCTACTCCGACTTTATATTTTCGCTTGCATTACATGCCTTGTTGGAATCTTTCTGCCTGCGCCCTTTTTTTTCTCTCACTCGCTTTTTGGTTTTGTTTTCGACCACCTCGCAAACAGTAGTCACTTTTTCCTTTTTTCAATTTATCGTTTCCGGCGCTGTTTTTTTTATTTTTTATTTACGAATTTTCGAATTCGGTCGGCGCTACGAGAAGCTCTCTGGCTTCATAGAAATGGAGGGATTGCGAGGGGAGGGTGAAATAAAAAAATTACTAGTTTCGTCACGTAAATATACCCGCGATTAGCAATTAGTTGTCCGGCGTTCGTAAATCACGCTAAATTGTATTGTTAAAAGTTTTAAGAATACAAGCGCTACGTGTCGTTCTAATTAACTTCATGGATACCCAGACAGTCGTGTCTACTCTATATATACCTCGGCTCCCTCTGCGTCCCGCTTTGCGCATAGAGCGAGAGAGAGAGAGAGATAGCTCGACCAGCTCCGTGCAGTATCCTCTATGTAATTAAACAACCTTTTCTGCATTTCAAACTTTATAATAACAATATTGCCAGGTAGTAGTAACGTAATCTCCCCCCGGGTTCCACGGAATGCGCGCGCGCAGCTTGTAACCACACGCGATGATGTTTTGAAAATGCTTACTTTACTTTATTCGGCCAAATCTTTGTTTGATGTGCTTTAATTAAAACTCACCTATTTAAAACGGGCTGCGGCGCGGCTGAGTCGAACTAGTAGCAGAAAAGAGAGGTAGGGAGAGAGAGAGAGAGAGAGAGCGAGGCATTTACATTCGGTTTGCAGAAGTATGTATACGGTGTATGTACGGTGCAAGTACACCAAGCCGAGGTTACTTGTCCGATTAAACTTTGACCGATTTCACTACGAGCATTAAAAGTTTCTTCACCCTCTTGCGCGCGTACTTACATCTACTTTGGGTTTGAGCGGTGCACGAGCGCGGGGAAAAAAAGTAAGCCAGTTAGCTAGAAGCGTCGTCATAAGAGTAAATAAAAATAAAAAATGCCCCTAAATGCATTAAAAAGTCCAACCAAGTTTACTCCGGGTATGCGTTCGAGGAGATTTGTTTTTTTCTTTCCCTTTTTTTTTTTTTTTTAATAAATCGGACGTGTTTTGCCGTATACAGAGGCGATCGAAGCCAACAGCATCGGCTCGCACAGATGAGGAATCTACGTGTTTCCGATGTTACATGGGAGAGCAGGTGCGCACACATACGTATACCTGTAGAAGAGAACAGTAGCAACAGCTACACAAAACAACAATAGTATACACCAACATGTTCGAGCGAGAGAATATAGGGGGGAGAGAGGATAACTGAAGCCTACTCGAAACAATAGTCCGAGGAATCGCAAGTACGTTAATTGGCATGGTGAATACGCATGCCTGTCTACAAGAGCGGCGGGAAACAGCCGCGCGCGCGTATATATACGAACCAACGCCCAACGTTGAAAATAGCCTCGGATAGTGTGGCTCTTTGTGCGATGCAAGTGTATATATCTGTATGTATATATGATGTATATCTATATTACGTGTATAGGTGTACGCGTACAAATGATATAACAACGCGCAGAGTGATAGAAAGAAGGAAAATAATCATTTGCGCGTAGTATAGGTCGATTATTTATTACACCGAATAGGGGATACAATTTTGGTATATTTTTAAGATCAAGTAAGTTTGAGCACAAATTCGCACTACTAACAGATACAGATGAACAGATATGAGAAGTTGAACATTTTTAAACTAATACAGATGAACAGATATAAACACATATCGTGCCAACTAGACATTTCCACTAGCGAAATGAGACACACCATCTATTGATACATGGACAAAGTGTAACGCGTTATACATTACACCAGAATATTGTTCTCCAAGATACACGAGATTTGTGCTCTGTTTATCCCTAACTGGTCTGTGCACGGCTATTGAAGCTTAGGTCAATAATTCCGACCGTCCGATTATTATGCAATGATTATGTGCGTTACAAATAAAGATATCGTTTGCGCGTCACGAGCTACGACTGCAAAAGAGAGAAAAGAGCCGCAGAGATGGAGAGAGAGAGAGAGAGAGAGAGAGAGAGAGAGAGAGAGAGAGAGAGAGAGAGAGAAATTAATTAGTCTCTAAAGCCTCTCATGTACTGGATGAGAGCAGCAAGCGGGGTACGTCCTGGAATTATAAAATCGTATACAACGAAATCTGGAATTCGAGTGTCCTGCGTACCATTACAAAAATATGATTAATCGATGGTGTCGGGAAAGAAAATAAGCCCGAGTGCGGAGTTACACGCACTCGTTCCTCTGTATATGTTTATATACACAACGAGAGCGATGATTTATTGATTGATCGAATTTCCCGATGTAAAAAGCCATACGTGGACGAGCGCGCGAGTGTAAATATTTATAACTTTTGCCCTCCGATTGCTCGCGACGAGGAAATGCGCGTGGAATTTTGGTTTTTAACTTGTATTGATATTTTGCCTCGTAATGCACACGCTTTTGGTGTACTGACGCTCCGAGCTTAATATTTTAAATACGCGGGCGTTGCTTGAATTCTCTGTTTAAACAAGGTGGGTATAATATTTAACGACGATTACAATGCGCCAAACATGAGTTTGATGGAAGGCTGTAAGAAAATTTTCAACGTAACACTGACGAGATCGATTAATGTATCTTCAGTTACATAAAAAATATTTTTAAAATTCACAAGAAGCTCGTTATTCATAATTTTTTTGTACGTAAAACTGAAATAAAATTAAAACACAAAAAAATATGATAATCCAAGCAAATTATAATGTTTTCAGTTTTTATTTATTCATTTATTTGAATAATTTTGAAATGTACCAAATTAATAGCACAAAATATTGATAAATGCTACAAATATGTTATGCGCTATCACAAGCTTTAGCCTGCAGCCCAAGGCAGATGCGTACCAGATCTTCGTTCATCAGCTGTTTGATGATCATGTCACAGCAAAGTATTGGCAATTGGTAGTGCGTCAGCTCCATGAAGGAGTCCAGCGCCCATCGTCGGCAAAATCTTCTCAACGTCATCTCGCACAGGCGCACAGCACAAGCCTTTTTATACTCATAGGGTATTTCCAACAATTTTTTTGAACATGCGAACTTGTAGTAATCCGTACATGCGAGTAGTTTCGACGCTTCGTCGGGTCGTAACTGGATCACGTCGTAAATCGACAAGTTTGGCTTTATAATGAGTTCTTTTGCTTTCAGAGCGAACTCCGGGTCACGATACCAAAATTCTTCCAGATCGTCCGACTTTTCAAACGATTTGTGCTTAGCAAAAATGTTCATAATTGTCAGGGCGTCGCTTCAGTGTAGTTCGTATCCTCTTTTCTCTAGATTCTCGATAACGATGAAAATACAAGAACATTTTCTCAATTTGGAATCAGTATCATAACTAAGCCATTTAAACTTCTCGTCGAAATCACTCTTGGTTAATTAAAATTGTGTTATAGTTTTTGATAATGAAAAAAAGAATATAATTAAAATTATCAATCTCATTAGTAATTTATTAATAGGTAATTTTTGAAAGTTTTTGTCGTCATATGAGTTTATCAAATCAATGTTATAATCGCCACCTACATCTGGCCAAGTATATTTTGGCTCTTCCTTTACCCTGAAGAAAAATCAAGATTGATGAAGCGATCGTTTAAAAAATTATCATTACGCACACAAAAAAAGTAATACCTAACTGTGTTCTCTCTGCTTTTCATTATGCGCTTGATTGTATGGAATCACTTTGAATTTTGAAGAAATTACCGAACACCGATAAAAAATATTAGAGGTTATATGCCTCGGGCATGGCATGCACTGTACCTCGATTTCACCAATTGGCAAACAACTTGCTTACTGAGGAATTTAGCTCGTCTTTTTTTACGTTCAACTGACTTACACACGAATACAATTCGTTTAAAATATGGAATATTTGTTCTACTTTCACGAGAATCACAAGTGGCGATCAACACGATCTTTCGATGTTATTTATGCTGCAGAGCAATATATAAGAATAAGAGTGTTGGAGCGAGCAACCCGCATGGACACGCACAGCGCATAGTGAAACGCGAGAGAGCGAGACAGAGATACACAGACAAAAGGACATGGCCAATACTCATACAAGCGAGCGAGCGGACTTTCGACAATCTAAAGCGCTGGCCAATCATAGCATGTGATAAAGACTCTGGCTTTGAGAAGTTTACGTTTCGGATACCTATAAGCGCTAACCAACTCGTATTTCACAGATTTACTCTTCTGCCCAACGCTTGTAAACAAGTATCGCATCACATGAAACTCAAATTCATCCTTGATAATCGCATTCTTTTAACAAAATTGCTCAGAAATTAATTAAATTTTTGCAGAGTACCTGACTATTATCTTGGATGCGTGAGTGTAATGCATTCGCAATTGCCAAAATGCATTCGATTGTGTTTCGAGATAAAGACTAGACAGCTAAATGCGCGCGTGTACATAATGCATAATTGTAAATTCAAGCTCGAGGTGGTATTAACCTAAAACAATACAAATAAATACTATGCTGCAGCTGCTGGAATAGCTGCGTCGTAGCTCGCTCGCGCCTGTGCGATGTAACATAATTTACGGTTCGTTAATCAGCCCCGCGCAGTCGAACGTGTAACTACTCGGCACACAATTTTGGAGCTCGCGATCTAGCGCACTTCAAAGCGTTAATTATTTTTGCAGAAAAACGATTTTTTGCGCTTACGAAGGTACGGCAGCTGTAGTATAGTCGA
Source organism: Trichogramma pretiosum (assembly GCF_000599845.2). NCBI lineage: Eukaryota > Metazoa > Arthropoda > Insecta > Hymenoptera > Trichogrammatidae > Trichogramma > Trichogramma pretiosum. Next base: position 421,295 of record NW_019641632.1, on the reverse strand, counting down.
GGCTTTGACGAGTGGATCCGCTGTAATGTACCAGTATAGTAGTACTCTCGACGCGAGCTTACTGGGAGAAAGAGAAAGAGAGAGTCGCGTATTAAATATGAAGCGGAATGTAATGGAATGAGAGCCAGTTTAAAAGGGCTAAGTTGAATCACCCTGCCACGATGGTAGCCATAATTTTGCTGTATTTTTTTTTCTATATCAACCAAATTGTGGGTTTAAAAAAATGGATATATGCTCTTATATTTCAAGATGAGGGATTGGGTTTTATCTCTTCGGGCAGGGTCACGACTCTTTTTTTCTTTCTCTTTTTTTTCACTGCCAAGAATCACAGACGGAACGATATATTCCTTTTCTCGTACTTGAAAGGGCTCTCAATTCACGCGGTCTGCTGAAAATCGAGCCTCCGTTTTTTTCCTTTTTCGTGCGAGTGTGAGTTTGCGATGTGTGCCTGTACGTGTGTAGGTAGTCCGCAAGATCAGAATGTACTCCCGAGGATTTTTTAATATCGCGTGTCGAGCGGTCGACGTTAGTTGAAGAGATGAGAATAAAAAAAATCCGCAACGTGTCCCAGACGACACACACTCGTGTCAAAGGATATAATGCAAAGAGAAGCAAAATCTCCGGCGTGGCTGAAGGCATAAAAAAAAAAAAAAATAGAAAGAAGGAAGAAATGTGAAAAAAGGGAAGGATCGTGATGTGTCGCGAGACGCTTTTGAAAAAGTTTAATTTAACATTATTCAAAATTCAATAAGCCGAGTTATATAAGTTCGCGAGCATTTCGACAAAATCCATTCACGAAACGAAAATTCGCAAAAATCGTTGTACATTTTACTCCTTGCATCTCTTTCTACGGCTCGATGCAACTTTCGCGTTTCGACGCGAGGCCAGAGAGAGAGATAGATAGAGAGAGATGGAAAGGGAGAGAGGAGAAAAAAAAACACATCGAAAACTTAAAATCAAGCGAGTATACACAACCATAAGTACATACATACATACACACAGAGAACCAACAGGAAACCCTTTTAAACTCTCAACGAAGTTATTCTTCAAAGAGGCGCATGCATAGCATTGCGTGCGAGACACGAAAAAAACTCTTGGCTTATGCATACGTATGTATGCGTGATGTAATTTTTCTTTTTTCCTCTCTCTCTCTCTCTCTCTCTCTCTCTCTCTCTCTCTCTCTCTCTCTCTCTCTCTTTATACACGTATAAAAAATTTATAAATATGTGTATGCACTGTATACGTGTATAAACGCAGTAGCAGTAGCAGCAGTGGAAGCAAAGTGAGTCAAGTTATGTATAGATCGAGCTTGCGCGTGCAAACGTTAAGGATTTCCTTTACGAGCATTCGGCAAACTCGAAGTCGTCAACTTGCCGCTGCTCTTTCCTCTCTTCTCCCTGCTCCTATTTACTCTTATTGCTCATGGCCTTTCGGGAGGTTATCTACTTTGACTCTCGCTTCTTTTCTTTATCTATCAGCTTTTTTTCCTAACCAACTACTACTGCTGCTGCTGCTGCTCGTGCGTTTGCCTCTTTTACTCTCTTCTCTCGTTTCAACCTTTACTTTCAGACGTTCGACTCTTATCGTTCGACTTGAGATTATGCCTTTTTATATATACGTCTGCACGTCTTATCTGTTTGTTTCAACCGTCCGAACTTATACTATATACGCACAGAACTGTATATTCTCGGCACACAGAGCGACGGATTTTTAAAATTTTTATTTGGCCAACTTTTTAATTCTTATGCTCACGTTTTCCACGCTTATGTATACATACACGGAGTTTCGCTCGGGGAGTAACGAGTGAGAATCGAAGATAAGCGCGCAAGCCGCGCGCGAAAAATTCACGTCGTTGTGGTAAAAAAAAAAAAGAAAAAAATAGCAGAGAGGATTATCAAAGTCGTAAAAATAGCACCAGGCGTATGTTTCGTGCCGTGCTCGTGCAAGCTCGAACTTGCCGGCTACAATATACCCGTATATACGGCCGTGAGAACCGTAAAACTTGATTGAAGCTCCGCGTACTGTGAGCTGTTATTTCCAATAATTCGAAAAGGACTTGTGTTTTATCTGCGTGATGTATTATTCACGCAAAAGCTCAACTTTTGAAGCGATTGTTTTATTTTTGTTTTTTGTTTTTTTTAATGCATTGGCATGGGTTGCAAGCTCGCCAACCGAAGGATTATTCCAACGAAGAGAATTTCATGTTCCTCATAATGCTTGAGTGACGAGCATCCTCATGCAATAGGACGAAAACAATTTTATCAAAAAAAAAAATAAATAAATAAAAAAGGTAACAAAATTCATCAAACGCGCCGCTCCCACCGGATCATTATATTGTTGCGCACAAAAGAGCTCATGACGCGCGAGTTGTTTAAAAATTGAAACGCCTATGGTGTTATTACGAATCCGATCGGTTAGGCGCACGAGTGTGAAAAAAAACAAAACAAAAAATAACGCCGAGTGGGCATTTCGAAAAGTACCCACATATATATTTTAGCCTCAACAATAGCGAGAAAAGCCGGAACGAAGACCGCCATTGGTCTGACTGATTCCATTACGGCCACTGAAATATAATATTCAATTTGGTTTCGGGTGTGCAATATTCATATATCGTACGCTTAAAAGCAGCGTGTTTGAAATTCATCGATAAAAAAAAATTAGTAGAATGGTTCTCTTCCTGTGAAATTATTGAAACTGGAAAAAAATTTTTTTTCTAGAATTTTTCATTCGCTTCGATGCGCTTAAGCAAGCGACTCGCACGCGCGCGCGTTTCAATCGCTTATTAGTCACTTTTAATAACTCGCGCGGTAACTTTTCGCGATTCGTATAAAAGCTTCGCACGCGTGTTATAGTGCACGAGGCCGAACTTTGGTGCATGTCAAAAGGGAGAAAAAAAGCTAATCGCTTTTGCATAAAGTCAAAAGGTCATAATTTCTTCAATTTCCTTTCAATTAGTGAATCTTTGCTTCTTGTCAATATAGACCCTGTAAGGAAGCAGCAGCAGCGCTCGAAGAGATAGATAGAGAGAGTAACGTCAATTTTATTATTCATGTAATATCGCCGGTCACTGAATATTCATGCTCACCCGACGACGACGACGGCGAGTTATACACAAGTCGGAGCAGCTCCGGCGAGCGGCACAAGCAGATATCTTCTGATCCGTTATACCCGATTCGACGCGCAAGCTTTAATTTCCCCGCACTGCCTCCTCCGTGCCTCAGACATCGCGTCTTCGAAATTCTCTGTAATAAATGAGCTGGAGAGAGGAAGAAAGAAAGTAAGAGAAAAAAAAAGTAAGCTCGAACGTAACGTTTTCTTTGACTTTTTTCGGCCATCGCTATATACTACCGCACAGCGACGTCGTTGCTCGAGCTAGTCCTAACCAACGGCCGCTTAAATGCTCCTCGCCCATGCACACACGCGACCATATACTTAGAGCTTATACTCGAACGAATAGCTACGTGTATGTAGCGAGGCTGTGTGCGTGCGTGGGTTCACGTACACATATATATTGGAAGGCAAAATCTCCCTCTCTCTCTCTCTCTCTTGCCGTTCGATTCGAACTGCTTCTTCGGCAAATAATGTTACCCTGGGCGCGCACTACACACGGAGAGAGAGAGAGAGAGCAACTAGCTTTAGAGCTAGCCTCGGCTCGGGCTCGTACGAGACAAATGGCAAATCGATGCCTGCTCTCTCCGTGATAGCTGCGAGAGTGTGTCTACGTGTGTGCGTGCAGTATGTATAGGTGCCCCTTATGTACCCCTCCTTGCTGGAAACACACATACAGAGGTATAAAAGCAAAGAAGTATATATGCTTCCAGCTCTTTTACTCTCTGTGGAGAATATGTGAATGTGTACGTGTGTGCGTGAGAGAGTGAGAGAGAAGGTGCACTTGAGCCAGACGTATATATGGAAGCAGCAGAGGAGCTTTAATTCTCGGTGTTTCCTTTCAAAATCGACTGCTCGAGCCATGGTGTACGTCCGAGGGAGAGAAAGAGAGAGCGTGCGAGCGAGACAGGAGAGAAGGCTTATCCCTGTATATATGCGGTAGCTTTCTACATATTACAAGTTTCTCACAAAAATAACTCGTCCGTCCCGCAGTGCTGTGTTGTGAGCGCGCGCGCCCGTGTATAACAAGTATAAGCTCGCGCGAAGTAGTTTTCTTCTTCTTCTTCTTTCTCTCTCTCTCTCTCTTAGAGCTTCTTTTACACGCGGGCCAGGCTGAAGTAGTACACTAAATACAACAGTTGGCGGGAAACAAAAGTGTGTACAGTTTTGCGTCGCCGACGACGCGAGTCGGGGTTTTAAGAAATGACACCCGTACTAGGTCTCTCTCTTGCTTTTCTCTCTGTCTCTCTCTCTTTTCTTTGTGGAGCGGGAACGTCGTCGAGCTTGCTCTATGTGTGTGTGTCTCTGTGTCCTCGTGCTGCTGCTGGGAAAACGAAACGGATTTCCTGGATCTTGGCCATAAATAACGCGTGCGCGAGGCTAGTCCTCTCTACTTTCTTTATCTCCCTCTATCCTTTTCTCTTTCTCTCTATCTCTTGCTCTTCGCTCGCTGTATCTACACGTACATAGCTGCGAACACTCGACCACAGAGCACTAGCAGCAGCGCACCGCCGAGCCCTTGGTCTCAGTTATTTTACTTTGCTTTCCTCCACGTCCTTCGCTCTCGGTCTCTCTTCCCCCTTCTCTCTCTCACCGTAATCTCGTCTAAAATAACTGAAATTTAAATCTCAAAATCTCTGTCGCTTTGTCTTACTTTGTAGCCCGTCACGCCGTTCACTTACATACCAATGCAAGCAGCAGCATCTATTCCGTATCCTGCTCCTATACTACGATTATACCTCGAGAGCGCGCACGTCGATGCATTTGTATCGAGGGAGATTTATTCGCTTTGGGGTTTAATCGCGCTGCAATTGCTGCCCTATAAAAGCACAATAATCAAGGGTACGTTCCAGCAAAGACAATTAAGGAAAGGATCGCCGAGATAGTCCGTTATATTAATGAATATATGCCCTATTTTTCTGACACTGATTTATGATTGACCCAACGAGTTGCGCGACAAAACATATCGCTGCTCTCTCGTTTTTCCATCGCTTTTCCTTTTTCGAAACGAAAAACATGCCACAATGGCTACTCACTTACTCGCGGCAAATGGCCGCGGAATGGGGAGAAAAGAAAGCTAAATACGGCACTACACGCTTCCAACTGTGTGTGTGGGTGTGTGGTTCTCTTTCATTTTTCTTTCGCGAGAAAGTTCGGCGGAAAGTGTGACAGTATGTATACACTCTCTCTGGCTCGTGAACGATGAGGAAAAAAAAATTGCTTGCCATTTTACTGGAACTTCTCGCGGCTGCTGCAGTATATAATATAGTCGAGCATCTCTCTCTCTCTCTCGCTCTCCATCCCCTCCAACTCCGCCGCAAGACTAAAGAGGAAAGTGGTAAAAAGAAGTAGAGAAGTAAGAAAGGATGCGGTGCTGAAAAGCTCGCTACACAACTATTCATTGTTGCTCGGGTATATGAGATCGGACAATGAGGCTTTGGAAGGAGGATGACGGAGACTACGACGACTACTGCTGCTGTTGCCGCTGCTGCTGCGGCACAGAGAAAGAAAAAGACGGAAGGAGTTAGATCGGATAGATAGCGTCGCGAACAAACCACTCTTTAAGAGATCGCTTTATTCTCAACGCGCGCGTGCGACTACCACTGGTGGTAATCTGCTTTTGAATCGAGCGGGCGCGCGCGCGCGCCCCTTGAAAAAGCTCTTACTCGCACAGCTGCATAGTCACACCTTGGCCGCGTATAATTCTTTCTCTCTCTCCCTCTCAGTTTTTTCATCTTTTTTGCCGAGTTTTCATTGTTTCGCCACACTATCGCCTCGACTTTGTTGCAATGCGGTTTTCTCGCTTTCTGAAATTATAATTGTGCATGCGCGACAAGTATAGTAGTAGGTATATATACAGTATTCACGAAGCGAACGAGTTATTTTATGCATACAAGCCGTGAGCCGCAAGCACAGCTTTTATTTACGAGGTACAAAAAAATTCCATCCATGTGTCAAACGGCAAGCATATTATGTACGAAACGTACACACCTACGCGCTGTATATACACAGGCACGAGTTTCGTATTACTATTCCGCACCTCGCGTGTAGTTTTCTTTTCGGTATATATGCCATGTGTGTAGAGAGAGAGAGAGAGAGAGAGAGAGAGAGAGAGAGAAAAAAGAGGCAGTATGAAAAAATGTCAAACAAAGACATCTGCACCTATATCCTGTTGACGCGGTCAACGGTAGCGACTTTCATATATATGTACAGAACAACAACGGTAGCAGCAGCAGTAGCGGTGGCGGCAGCGCGGAAAATATCAAACGAAACCGCATATATACAACGCAATATAGCTATATACAGTGAGTCACAGCGCGCCCGCGTCGGTAGATCTACCTTACTCTCTATTTCCCAGCACGTTCTTACACGGGGTGGAAAAAATGAAAAAAAAAGAAATAAGAGTGAGTCCTTATATCCAAGAGCTGACCGTACTCTACACCCACACATACACATAGACACACACACAATGTGTGCGAGTGTGTGTGTCTATGTATGCGGTATACCCAGTGCGCATACTAAAAGGGCTCTAAGCATTTCCGCGCGAGGATTTATTTCGAGTCGCCGGCAATTAGCAAGGATATTTATGGCCCTTGGCCACTCGCGATATATGTATAGAGATAGAGAGAGATGCGCGGCATGCACGCATGCGTGTGTGGGTCTGCGTACACGAAAACGCTAATGCGTATACGCGAGAAAGTGCCTAACACGAGCGCGAGGGTGTCGTGATTTTTTTTTCTGCCGTACTGCCCTCGCACTGGCCTGGTATTTCCAAAACACACACTCGTGCGGCATACACCCCGGCCTCATCCTTTTTTGAGGCACGCACGCACGCATACAGACTATGCTGCCACATTTTATATACTTATATAGTATATAGCCAGACAGAGAGAAAGAATAAGAGATATCCCAACGCTGTTCGTGATGCGTCGCTGTATGCAAAATGAATTTATGGCTGCCCGAGCTCCGCGCCTAGTAGCAGTAGTAGTTATACCTTTGTGCGTTAGGTATTATATAAATAAACCCCACCATGGTGTACGCCACTGCTTTTCTGTATTATACATAATAAACGCGCGCGTGGGCGAAACAAAAGTCTCGCGTGCGCCGAATTTTTTAATTTCTGCGACCGAATCAACATCGCCCGCGCACACGTGTTTTATTATTGAACGAGACTCGGAACGACAACATCCATCATTACTTTTTTTTTCGTTATCAATGCGTACGTGTACTTTCGAGGGTCGTTCGTCTAGCTAATTTCTCGGTGAATCGAGCTCTGTGTACGCCGTAAAAGCGGAACAATAATGTTCCATCTCGAGGGCACTCGCGTATTGCTCTTAGGAAACAATGCGCTGATCGAAAACTCAGGAAATACTGAAATTATCGCGACAAAATGACCAATTTCCAGCCCCGGGAATATGTCTACGCATCCAAGTTGGGTGTGTATTGTGTGTGCGCGAAAGGGTGTTGTATTTCTCTATGCGGCGCGCGAGTTTGTATAGCAGTACACACTTACACACCCGCACACAATTTTGCCGCGCTCGAGCGTTTCGATGGTGGACGGACGGACGGGCGGGCAGCAGGGAAAACACAAGAGAGCCACGCGTGGTGCGGCCAGTTCGTTTACCCATTGTTTTCGAAAATTACCCTCGTTCGAGCACAATGGCGTGTCGAGAGCACCATCAGCACTGCCGCCGCGATCACCGCGCCCGGAGCACGCGATCTATATAGCTATAATAATAGAGGGAGAGGGGAAAAATCTAATCTCGCGAACGAATTTTTGGATATGGCCTTTTCGCGGGCGCGCCAAAAATATTTGGGCATCCAAAAAGCACTTCATGCGAGGAGCCGAGAGCATTCAAAATCGGTACGCGTCAGCAGATATGACGCATTTTAATAAAGTTTCACACGCGAAATCGTGTAAGGAGTGTAAGTTCGTTCGATTTATCTAATCTCTAGCATCTGCTTCGAAGATTTATACACTGGCTCCTGTCGAAAAATAAAACATACAAAAAGCCTGAAAAAATTACGCGCGGCTGCGTATAACTACACACGCACACACGCGAAGTATTTATCGATATACCGGAGCGATAACACTCGTCGAACAGCGGCACCTTTTTTTCGTGGAAAAATTGCTCTCGATTCTCTAGGCCGTCGAAAATAAAAATATACTCGCAGGGTTCGCGCGGCACATCGATGCTAATCTCGATAAAAATGAAGCACGTCGCAAGCTCGTCGACGCTACGGCCGGCTCGCGCGGATTGGATGCGTCCGTCGCCCGCAGTATATAAACTAGTTCTATCCCCCCTTTTCACTGCGTGTATATACGCGCACGAAGCAGCAAAAAAGCGCTCGAGTGTGTAACAAGCCATTCTATTATTATTACTTCATCTCTCCATTCTGCGTCTCGCTCTGGGGTCGTCGTAGTCGTCGTCCTTGTCGCGCGCGCAAGCTCCAGCGCAGCTCCGAGAGAATATACATTACAGTAAGATGTGCTTAAAAACGTCGAGACGAGTACTAGCAGCAGCAGTGGTAGTAGTAGTAGTAGTAGTAGTAATAGTAGTAGTAGTAGTAGTAGTAGCTTCGCTCTCCTAACGACGAAATTTAATAACGAGAGATCCTGCTTGCGCTATTGACGCATCGCAGCTGATATTCTTTCTCTTACAGGTCGTTGGACTCGTGTGCAAAAGAGAGAGAGAGAGACAGAGAGGAAAAAAACGAACGAGGAAGACAAGAGAAAGAGAGGGAGAGAGAGAGAGAGAGAGAGAGAGAGAGAGAGAGAGAGAAAGACAGTGGGAAAGAATGCAGCTTGGGGGAAATTCAATCTGCTTCCTCTAGGCGAGTAAAAAAAAAAGAGACGACGGGACGAAAACGAGATCGGAGGAGAGCGAGAGCAAGAAAAAGGAGGTCAACGATGTCCTTAAACTTTATAAGGATATAGAGAATGGCTGGCCGCCCGCGCGCTCGCAAGCTCACCTGTGAGCTTCTTCACCTTTTTTTTTGGGGCTCTCCATCTCTCTTTCCTTTCTCTCTCTCAATTTTTGTCTTCATTGCCCCAGTCCCAAGTATTACTATTATTATATTCGATGGAGTTGCACCCTCGAGAGAATGAATCGGTTGCGCGTCTCTTTCTCTCTACGAATATGACGGCAATTCGGCAGCTGTTACACGCGCGATAACGAGGACTTCCGTCGTAGACAATTGACTACCAAATTGCTGACTTTTACAAATCTATATTATATATCTGATACTGTAGACTGAAAACACAATCGAGCAGCAGCTACAAAATCGAAACGTTGCTGCTTACTCAAAATTCGAGTAAAATATAGCTCGATTTGGTGAGTAGTAGCTACTCGATACGTTGAGTGTATAGAATAATTAAGCCAATAGATGGACGGGCTTCCAATATTTGTAAATAAAAGTGTGAGGTATGTTGAGTCTCGTTATTAAATCATTGAATCCTCTTATAAAAACAAAATTGCAAAGACATTTTGGTCACGATTAGTCTTAATATAAAATCTTGAAATATTTTATATCAGAGTGCGCCGTTTTTAGTATTAGTGTTAAGAGATTACCGCCGGGAATTACCATGCATTTACTATTTATTAATAAACAACGGTTTTCGAGGACATTGTAGGGTTTACAGTAAAACTCTTTACCTTTCATCCTGTGCATTGAGAAATAAGGTTTATATGTTTCAAAAAATCGAGATTTTACACTTCAGAGGAGAAAAAACGAAGATTTTTGACAAATCAGTAGATATCAGGCTGTACGTTCACCGTAAAAAAACGTGTACCGAAACAATTTCCTTTAGTACTCGTATACGTATCTTGCGAGAAGTGTAACCCCTCTATTTCAAGATTTCGAAAAAGGAGCATGGTTTCTCCGAAAAAGATTTTTTTTTTTTTTTTTTCAAAACTTGGATATAACTTTTACAAATATCATAATGAAATAACAAAGGAGTTTATAATATTATAAAAAGAAAAATTTCAAATTGGAAATATGATTAACTGCATGATCGTATATCACGATTTTGTATACTAATGAACATAATTTTATAAATTTATAAGGTCATACTATGCACCTTATTGATGTGGACTTTAAGATAAGACTTGCTTGAAAATGACTTTCCGCATTTATCACATGCATGAGTAATTTTTTTATGTTCCGTTTTCTTGTGTATTTTCAAGTTATCCATAGATGAGCATTTCTTTTCGCAAATATTGCATACCCTCATAGTGTTATGCACTACATTGGTGTGAGTTTTGAGATGACTCTTCGTTGATAATTTCTTTCCGCACACATCGCATGTGTGATACCACAATGACATGCCTCGATGTGAAGTTGAAGATTATATTTTCTTGTAAATGTCTTTTTGCAAATATCGCAAGTAGGTCCAGTACCATTGTGCACGGCATCAATATGATCTCGAAGAGAAACTTTATATGGAAATGCCTTTTTGCAAAAACCGCATGTATAGGTGATCCCATTATGCATTGAATCAATGTGATTTTTGAAACAATTCTTGCTTCTGAATTTTTTTTGGCATTCATCACAGACGTACTTAATACCACTATGCTCAGTTTTAATATGGAATTGGAGATTTATCTTGCTTTCGAATGTCTTTTTACGCATATTGCATGCATGCTTGGTACTATTGTGCACTGAATTTATGTGAATTTTAAGCGAACTTTTCAACGAAAATTTCTTGCTACATATATCACATGTATAGCCAATACCATCATGTACCCAATTAATGTGCAGTTTGCGATAACCCTTTGACGTAAATGTTTTTCCACATTTATCACAAGCGTAGTTGACGCCATTGTGCACCGAATCTATGTGGATTTTGATATAATATTTTGATGTGAATGTTTTATCACATTTATCACAAGCGTAGGTGACACCATTGTGCACCGAATCTATGTGGATTTTGAGATAATATTTTGATGTGAATGTTTTATCACATTTATCACAAGTTCGAGTTATGTCACCACGCATCGTAGCAATTGTTTTTTTGAGTTTATGTTTACGGTTTAACTTTTTTGTGACTATTCTCTTTTTATTTTGCTTTTTTAGCTCGCAGTCAAGCTTTGTGACCAATTTTGTAGCGTTATCACCACAAAATTCTTGTTTTACTACTGCTGCAGTTTCAACTTTAATTGTCTTTTGTCTGTTCTTGAAAATTAATGAGTCCACGTTAAGCTTTACATCTTTACATTCGAAATCTATTTCCATTTTTTCAAGCTCAGCTTCATAAGTTTCCTCGTATTTTTGCAGCTTATTGGTCTGCAAATAAAATTACAAGTGACTAAAAACTTTCATAAATATTTTTGACTGATAATAATAGCATATTAACTCTTACAGTATTTTCTAGCAGAAACTTCGAACATTGAACATCATTAGTATTGGGTGTCTTGTCAATTGATTTACAATAGTTTTCCGCAAGCGACACATCGCAAGGTTCGTTTTTCACTCTGAAATAATACGATTTAATATTATGCTATTATATAATATAATTTAACTTTTTTTTATAAAATAAAAAATTACTTGACAGCACAGTTGAATATACTACTCGACTCCATCTTTTTCGATTCGAATTTCAGCAGCTATTAATGTTTCCTGCAATATTCCAAATCAATTCAACCATATTAAATTAAATCCAAATCATACAAATCATGCTATAAAAATTAATCAAAGTAATGTAGAAAAAACACTAAATTATTACAAATTTTTGAAGAAATAAAATTATTCATCTTCCAAATTTAAAATAATCATTTTTCTATAAATGAAAGAAAGAAATTAAAAGTACAATTAATTTATTAAAAATAATTAAAAATTGATAATAAATTTCATTTAATTTTACATATAAGTAGTACAAGTAGATCTTATGCTTAGCTTAAATTAGCGATTGTGGCCAGTGGTCCATCAAATAAACTGAAACCTCATTGAACTAAATTTACTCATCTTAGAACAAAATACATTTGGATGATGCATTTGACTTAACGGTCCATTAAAAAAGTTTAGGAGGTATCAGCTGACACTGTAACGAAGTTTCATGCATTTTTCGAGGATGAAACTAGATTGAACTTGATTAGATGGATCTGGACAGCAAAAAAGCAGTCCAGGTTTTGCCTAAAGTCGCCCAGTAATCACTACTCAGGAGTTTTCGATAGCAATGCCACGATTCAAAGTAACAGTTACCCGTTTCTTTTTTCAGTGACAGTAAATTTACAAAGATGCTCGAGGGGCGGATGCGACAATAAAGCGTACGACCCGTCAACTTATTTCGCAAGCAATACACACATTTTCAATATAGAAGGAGAGCCTCTATTAACTGCCTCCACTACTGCGTATGTGCGGTATATATACATTTTAGCAGCAGGAATAGCAGCAACAGTATTAATTCTGCGTAGCGCAGCGAGGTAATGTTTGTCTATGTTACGATTGGATACCCTATATGGCAATACTCAATGGGCTTGTGTGTAAGCCCACGTCCCCCAGATATAGCTTGCGAACTGCCTCTACGTGTATATTGTGTATAGTTGGCCAGATGGGCCAGCAGCAGTAGAGAGCGAGAGAGGGAGAGCAAGAGAGTGAGAGCTAGTTTCTCGTCCTTTCCATTGTATATGCGGGTGCACTCGTGTGTGTCAATGTTTCGTATCGTTGCTAATATAACAAATATATATGCGCGTGTGTGTGTGTGCGTGTATGTGTATGGGTGTGCTGTGCTACACGTACTTCTGCCGCGTGCACAGAACGGCGCGCAACGAACGAACAAATAAACAAACATGCTAATAGCAACACACGCCACGCGCGTATATAGAGCAATAACACGGCCGCGCGGCCGCGTAAGAGAGGGAGAGAGAACGGTTACGCTCCACAGGCCTCGAGTGAGCTTTCGCTCGCTGCGTCATATTCGTATACGTATATAGTTATGCTGCAACTACTCGTCTCGTTATGTAAACTCACACATTCGCATAGTTTCGGGCGAGTGATATTTGTAAAGAGCTCCATCAGCGACTCGTCTCGACGTAGGAATAAATTTTGACGAATATATATTCCGTCGTTGAGCGTGGGGGCTAACTCTGCGACGGAGCCAACATTTTTCTTTACATGTGACGGCAAGAAGAGAAAGAGAGAGAGAGAGAGAGAGAGAGAGACATATCTTTCATAAAAGCTCTCGCAAGCTCGAGTGACACAAAAAAGCTAGCCAGCCAGCGGTGCGGTGGTCAGGCGGTCAAACGATCTCGGGATCGCGATTCTCCATACGTTACATGCAGCCAAGCAAACCGAACCGTTCCGATAACTCATTTAAAATAGTCTACTCGCGCGCGCGCTCACAAAAAAGGTCAGCTGTGCTTCTGCTGGCTCTCCTCCTCTTTACACAATGCTCGGCCATTTAATCTCAGGCGTATAATCTCGCTTGACCCGCGTGCACACACACACATACACGTATACTGCATGTCTGCGTACGTACACGTAGGTAACTTTCTTTCTGCAGTCAGCCAACTGCAGGTACGCTTCTTTTTCTCTCACTCTCTCTCGCATTTTTTTTTGTACTGCGGACGTTAGCAGCTCCGACCACGAACGTAGTTCTCGTGGGAGTAGCAGTAGCAGCAGCCGCTCCCCATCAAGGGCTATATATATATGTGTGCGAGCTTGCAGTGCAGACTGCTCTAGCTGCGCGCACGTGTGCTGTATAGATATATATTTTATATGGATGGAAAAAGGCCGATGCTTTAGTTACATATATCTATAATGCCAGTGGAGGAAGAACCAGTGGGTCTGTATGTGTGCGCTTGCCAGTATAGATATGTACGAGTCCGAGCTATTTGAACTATTTTCTTGTGCGCTGCTTACTCCCTACCAGAGCTATATACTTCCATGTTATAGCCGTTAACTTTGGCTCTCGCGGGCACGTTTGTATATGTGTGTTGATGAAGCTTTTATTATTTGTCGCAAGCACAGCTTGATTCTATGGCTTCCGTTGTTTTCTTTTTCTTTCTTACTTTCTTTCTTGTTGCCGTTATAATTGCTCATTCCTATACTCGAATCACGTATACTCGAGGAAATATATAATTCAATATCATCGACGACGTTCCCACGAGGTGTTTTTTAATTTTTAATATTTTCGATTAAAAAAACCCCCGTTCGAGCGTAGAAAAAAATATTTTTTCTCGACACATACTCGAGCGAATATGAAAAAGCGTTTTTGCGCGAGACTGCACTCAGAGCGACCGGTCACGTAAATCTTTATTATTATATATAAGTCTGTAAATTCGCACGAGTGTGCGAGTCTGAAAGTTCGTCCATGCATTGTGCCCGATATGAATGAATCTACGTGTTTTCCATTGAAAATTTGTCAAAGTAGCTCTTAAAAGTATATTAGACGTCGTGCACGCGCGCCCGCGCGCGAGAGCGAAATACGCACCGAGAATCGCTAGCTAGCTAGCTCGCGCGCGAGAAGCTCTTGTACTTTCGAGAATTTTAAATTCTTCTTCGGAAAAGTAAGTATAAGCTCGAATGAATGGCACGGCGCTCCACGTCGCTCTGAGCAGCTGAGAAGCGGCATGTATATAAAGTCTCACTGCTGCTGTGAGCCATCTCTCTCTCTCACCCTCTCTGGCAAAAGTTATATTATAAACTTGGCGCGAAACTTCAAGCTTATTGTAACGTTTCGTACGTACTCGTGTGCGCGCCTCGATATATTATATATACTTTGTACATATTACAAGTTGCGAGTGGGTGTGCGTACGTCCACGTGGGTGGGTGTGACGAGCGACAGAGCTTGTATGGCACACATGATCAAAATGTCGCGAATACGCAATCTAGTTGAGAAATAAACTCGTGAGAGAATATTTCTATTCGTCCGGTGTGAGCTATTACTTACAAGTATACTGACCAACAGCTGGCGAACGCTAAAGCTCCTTTCGGACTTTGTTGGGAGGTCGAGGCGAACCTCTCGCGAGCACCTGATGCACAACTCTCTCTCGCTCGCATAAACGTGATTAGCACGCAGTATTCTGCGGAGCGTACTGCGCACTCACACACATACAGCAGACAGACACTTACACACACGTACGAAAGATGCATGCACTACTGCATCGATCCTGCACAATGTGTGTATGTATACGTATACGTGTGCGCGCGCGTCTAGCTTATCGGATTTCCCAAGAGACACTTGGCACGCTTCAACAGCGCCGTTACTAAATACACGCACGTGTGCGGATATACCGCTATGTGCGTGTGTGCGAGTGCTCGTGTGTAAGAGTGCGTATATACACGATATACGCACATGCATGGTTCGAGCTATTATTAGGCAAGCCCAAGTTAATTACGCGGCCAACTCCCTGCAAGCTCGTGTCGGGTCCGAGCTTTATATGTATTATTATTGTTGCTGTTGTCGCTGCTGTTGTTGTTGTTATTATAATGGATATAGATCAATAATGAGATGCTTATTGTATATACCTGCGCGAGAAGGAGCGGAGGGCGCGCTAATGGTTACCTTGATCTCTATCGAGGCTTTTAAGCGAGCGGCAAGGAACTTGCGGACTCGAGAGGCACTCGCGCGTCTTTTAATGGTATAGGTATATAGAGCTCGCTCTGCGCAGCGCGCACATACATATAGGTATAGGCCTAGAGCGGTAAATCAGAGCCTTCGAGGGATATAGATATTTGATACTCGACGGAGTGATGAGATTCGAGAGAGAGTGGTAGAGAGAGGGTCTTTATTAGATTACTGTTGAGACTGTATCAAAGAGGCGCAAGCTCGATTGATTTTCGACCACGATGGAATATTACCTAGGCATATGTATCGAGAGGGTGTGTGTGTGTGTTATTATAATATCTACGTATATAGCTAAGTCCATATACACCAGCTGCTGCTGCTGGAGGTCAGATTCATGCGGTCGCATTAGTCGCAAAAAGCTCGCAAGCTCGCTGGTGCGCTGCCACACAGTCGAGCGTCAGAGAGAGAGAAGTTTTGAAATGTAATTTTTTCTTGCTTTCAAGCGCGCGCGCGGCCTATATAGTATACATACAGAAAAGCAGGGGCTCGAGAAATGCGCCGCGTGGCACGCAGACACCTCGGTAGCCGTCTACCGCGTCCTGTCGTGCGTGATTCCGGACACAAAAACACTCGTTTACATTTCTTTACAAGTGGATCGACCGACACAACTCTAGCCTATAGCGCGCTGACCGGGGTTTGCGACCGAAAAAGAGAGAAAGAGAGAGAGACGAAGAAGAAGGAGAAGGAAGACAGACTAGTATAGCTGCTCTGGAGCTTTTGCACTGAGAGAGAGGCGAGAAAACCGATGAATATTTACGTTGTCCAGTCTGGATAGTAGTAGTATAGCCGGGCGCGCGCGAGCGAGCGAGGGAAACTTTTCAAGCGGTCAATGCGTGCTGGGAAAGCCAAAGCAGAGCATGGCTGCTACTGCGAGCTCAGAGCTTGTCGTCACGTGCGCGCCTCTCCTCTATGGCAAACTTCGAAGGACTGCCTAGGCGTTGCTGCTGCTGCTCCTCGCTCTCGTGTATAGTTTCGTTGCTATTCTCGGGCTCTTCGTTTTCCCCCCTTTTTTTTTACCTTACTTCTGCCTTTCCGTCCAGGCTCACTCGTGCTGCTTTTCATTGTGGGCGTATCGAGGTGTGTGTGGGGGTGTGCATGTGTGCTGCTGTATACGAGGTCGTTTTTTATTTCCGGAACTTTTTGAAGAGGTGAGATTTCGAAGGGATATAGGCGTGAAGTATCGGCTAGAATACGCGAGTGGTCAGCATGCTGTACGTATATATCGTGTACATACCGGTATAGATTGTGTATACGCGCGAACGAACCGACAGCCATTTATCGTTTTGTAAGCAATCGGTCAAAGGTTAATCGTCCGATCTCTTTATACCCCTTTCCCCCGAGTCAAAATTTCGCCCCGAGATATATATCTGTAATAGCACGTTAACGTAAACTTGAAAATTCGCAAGCTCGGTTTTGCGAGTTAAGCGGCAACTTGGATATCCGCACATGCAAATGTGTAACCCTGCGTATACATTATACCGCTCGACAATTCAATATCGTAACTCATCGAATAAACGTTGAACGTCAAACTCGCTCTCGCTCTCCTTCTCTTGCCTCGCCTCGACGTCTCGATGGCAATAGGCTCTCTCGCTGACTAGTTTCTCGAGCGCGTCGAGAGCTGCGCTGGAAAAACTTGTTAACGCGTAATAGAACTCGATGTCTGCGTTTGTCGAGGCCAGAATACTGAATTGACTGTTCGACGCGTCAGCGTTGGTGGTGGTGCTGCTGCTGGGGAGTGGTGAGCGCAACAGCGACGGCAACAAAGTCTGTTTCTCTCTCTCTCTCTCTTGCTTGCTCGCTCCATGCTCCGCACGAGCGTATAATGTACGATATAACTATAGCAGCGAAATAGCAAGCAACTAGCCTCAGTACTGCTCGCTCTCTCTCTCTATCTCACTGTCAGTTGTGTGTTTATGCCTGCCGAGCGATATACACACCCGACGCACACAGACTCACGCACACATTGTATATAGATCAAGAGCTCCGCGCGTACGTGTATAATTACGCCGGCTATGCGCAACATCTGCCTGATGCTCATTAAATCTCCGAGTATTAGACAAAGCAGCAACAGCAACGGCAACGGCGGCAGCGGCGAAGCTCTCGCGCGCGCACGCCGGAGCTTCGAGAGAAGCGAGTTAGAAACTCTCTCTCTCTCTCTGCTGCTCTGCTCTGCTCTGCACACTCGCTACACACAACGCACACCGGCTGCACAAGCTTGATATATATAGCACGTTATATATAAACTGTATCTGCGTACCAGAATATACATATATACCTATATATATCGTTTGCATGTTATATATCTATAGTATAGTACAGACAGAGAGAGAGGCCAGACGAGGCGAGGCGAACGAGCTTGTGCGCGCGTGTCCTTTCGTCATTAGCGAGCCGCGCGAGGTGGGCGCGCTAACAAGACCAATCAGCAGCAGCAGCGGAGAATCTCGATGTGCCATATATACACAGACAGACACAGAGCTGGGATTCGACTGTGTGCGAGCGTTGTGTACGTGTATTTATTATAGGTGTATGTGCGCGTTAGCCGCTAATCAGCAATTACCTAAACAGCATTCGTCCCACGAGCGCGAGATCCTCGTTACATCGAGTAATTCCGATCGTATACGACTATGTGGCTCTCTTTTACGCGGCGTGCAGAGCTTTTTTTTTCAAGCGCTCGCGGAGGGAGGTATAAACTCGGGGGTGGTACGCGCTCGCGAGTTGACTGAAAATCAGCCCGTACGCAAGCTTTTCGTTTTATACACAATTAAGCGCAAGTGCGCGTGCGCGTGGATATCGGGCTAATAAATAATCGCGAGTGGGCGCGCGCGTAAATAATCCATCCGCAGCTCTTCGTCGTACTCCCGCGCCGTGCCATATTATACACATTGTACACGTGCCACTCGATCTCGTACCTGTATACACCGTTCGTAACGTTATAACGCGATTACGCGCACAAATCACGTATATTATTATTAAGCGTACGCGGGGGTGAATGCTACGCGACGAGCAAGTCTCTCTCTCTCTCTGTCTCGCGCTCGCGAGCTTATCAAACTACGTACGCCGAAGCGATTCATATTGCGCGCGTCGTATACGCTTATAAGTGACGCACTATATATGCGTACAGTATAATACGCTATCTTTGTCGAACTCCGCGACTAACTGCGTGTATGCGTATATGTATACGCGCGAGAATGTAAACGTAATATACACAGCTACTATATAGCTGCGCGCGTGAGTAATCTAAGCGAGAAAGTCGTAATGCACACCGCGTAGAAATGCCGAGCTCCGAAAGTTTATGCATCGAGATATACACATTATATAGATGTGTACGCGCGCGTGCCAAGCTGAAAATCTTTTTTTTTAATTAAAACGTCCGATGTCGAGTCGACGTCTTTGTTATCGGCACTTCGCCCCGAGTATCTCTCTGCGAAAATAAAGAAAAGTATAAAAATAAAAAAAGAAGAAGAGGAGCGAGGCTTGTTGGACCCCCCGCTAGTCTGCGGCATTCGCGAGAGTCCGAATCAATTGCCATGATAACGTGTTGAGAGAACCGAGGCAGTAGCAGCAGTAGCAACCCACCCAGCCAATAGTCGTAAATTAAAAAGATAAGACAGGGCACATGGAATAGGCAATGGCATTTTTCACCTTGTACACCCTCACCTCTCTTCTCTCTCTCTCTCTTTCTCTCTCTTCTCTTTACTCTCTATCTGTCGGATATGGCTCGAAGAGCGCGAAGAGTGTCGAAAACCCGAAAGGGGCGCGTCGAAAATAAAACGGAAATTCGATAGTGCGCGTCCACTTTTGCCCAGCTCGCAGAGAGCCTGGTATATATCGACACGATACACGAGCTCACGTGTCACGCGTGGGATCGGTTTCACCGGCACCTTTTTTCTCTTTCTTTCTTCTATCTCTCTCTCTCTCTCTCTCTTTCTCTTCGTGACAAGTTTCAGCCGTGCTTGTGCGGTAAATGACATGGATATCGTTATTATTTTATTAGGCCATATCCTCGCGCGCGCCGATATAAAACCTCGGGTTGCAGCGGGCGGTATAAAATTCGATAAAGCTCCAGAAGGGAGGGCAACAGCGGCGAGAAACTTTGTGCGATTTTTCAAAGTCCGCAGATATCTCATAAACGGCCAAATCTCAATTTGGAAACAATCTTCCATAAGCAACACATGTCCAGGCTCTCGCACGCGCGCGCGCGTTCTGTGTAGCAAAACTTCTTCTTACGAAAGTTTCTTTTTTTTTTGCTCCTAGCGCAAGCTCTTGCAACAGCAGCAGCAGCTTAAAATCGCTTATACACCGAACGGCGTAGAGAGCGCGCGCGCCCCGTGTCGTCACATGCTCGGGTTTTGGACTAAAGCCAAAAACGACGAGTACTTTCCCGGAGCAGAAGGTGAGGTGTAGGAGAGCGGAGGGGGCCAACCCCCAAGTAATAATCCTAGCTTCCTTTTGGGTAAGGGAGCAACAGCAGCAACGTGTCTTGCAGCAGAGGCTTAATTAGAACACGAGGGACAACGACCCTGCCTCGTAGTATTATTACTACCACTAATGCTATTTGTCTCGACGGGATTTCGACTATAACACACACGATAAAAGAACTTTTTGATGCTCGTGCTATGGAGGTAGTAGGTATAGGCACATTACGTGCCGTATCCATGTATGAAATCCAGCCGCGAGGCACTTTCTCTTATTATTTACGTATAACTGCATTTTCATGGAGGGGAGTTCACGCGGCTATTCCACGCGTGTTTCTGACTCTCCGCAAAATGAATTAGTTTATTCGAGGAGAAAAATCTTTCGGCATTTATCGGTGAAAAACGAAAATGCCTTTGTTCGGCTGTACTAAATTTGAGAAAGAGAGAGAGAAAAAAAACGATGTTGGACTCTCCGCGCTAATTCAATACCCATCAATCTTGGCTCGTATAAAAATTGATTCATTCGACATTTCCCTCCATTTCTCGCTGCTTTTTCACGATGATCGTTCTCTCATTTTTTCAATATCGCTCTTCAAACTCGAGCAGTTCTCGTGCCTTTTCTCTCTCTCTCGTTCTCTCTTTTTCTCTCCTTTCAATTTTTCACATCTTGTGTCTCCTTGGGATTTCTTTTCGAACTCTTTGGCCATTAATCTGAGCTTGCAGAATGAGAGAAAGCTCTAACCCCTCGCTTGAGATAGAGAGAGAGCAAGATGCCGTCAAAGTCCGGCGTCTAGAGAATCTAATTACTTGCCTGCTAACTTTTACGGGGTTAATTTAGTGGAAGTCACGTGGAAGTTCTGCTACACACCCACAGCTACACACACACACACAGCAAGTGAGAGAGATAGAGACTATGTCGAAAACTCGCGCGTGCACCCACACGCGTACCCATGTGCATTTATGTACCGGAGAATACTCAACTGCGTAGCTTGCAAGTTCAAAACAAACCGACACGTGTGTAGCTACGTGTCTGTCTATGTGCGTGTGAGTGTTAGCAGTACTTGTTCAAGAAAAGCCGTTAAATAGTAAATTAACCCGGGCTAGCAGCTATTTGCATATCTCTCTTCCGAAAGATTCGCTATATATATACGGTGTTCCGTATTCTCGCAAAGACATATTACGCGCCTTGAGGAAAAATAACAAAAAAATTATTACATCGATTCTTTTGTCCAGAGATTCCTTGTTGTCTTTTTTTTCTTATTTTTCTTTTCTTTTTTTTACTCCGTTTCATTCAGGCTGCTGCGGAACGAAACTTTTTGTCAGAGCCAAGTTTGCGAATAAAGACTTTTTCTCGTTCAAACTATATAAGGCCAAGAAGTGCGCTAAAACTTTAGAAAGTCGTAAGGATTTGTATTTATTATTAGTAACAAGTATATATACGCCCCGAAGAGCATAATAATAAAGCCACGCTATATTATACAGACGCGAGAGCGCGTTTGTTCGTTTTGAGCACCACGAGGCCTTAACTTACGAGAATGGAGCTTTTGTGGAACGTGCCGTGTCCCGTGCAGTGGGTGAATTAGGCGCGCACAAAGCTGTAACTCGTGCCGCGCACGTACCTGTAACAGAGAAAAAAAATTGTCTCCCTTTAATAATCGATGCTCAGTAATGAAATTGAAGATAAGTGCCGCAGCGTAAAGTAATAGAAAAGCAAAGCTCGTTGCGACCCTTTAAACAGGGCGCAGGTTCAATTCACGCTAGTTACTGCCATTGCTGCGTATAGGTTGTAGCACAGCCTTGCTGTATGTACGATCCTATATATAAATACATCCGCATGTAAAAGCTACAGCTGCTTTCAGCCGCTTTATATATATGTACGTGGGTATAATACGCGAAGAAAGAGAAACTACGCATAAAAGGGCGAGCGCTAAGATAAGCGACTGTGATGTAAGACAAGATACTCTCGAACAACATATCTTCTCTCCCTCTTTCGCTCTCACTCTAGCCTGTGCTCGGGCTCCAGTAAAGAAACGTTCTCCAAAGTAGAGAGAACCGCTGCCGCTAGTGCTCGAGAAATGAAAGAGACAGAAAAGCTCTCGAAACTCGCTCTTTCTCTTTGCGGTACGCGTATACAGCACACCCACACACACCTATACAGAGAAAGAGAGTCTCAAAGCCAAAAAGGAAATCTCGGAACGCTCGCGAGCGCGTTGGCTTTTTTGGCGGCTCTGACAATGGAGAGGACGGGAGGAGATGATGCTATACACGCGCGGGGATACCATCGCATGTTCCACCGCTACAGGTATATATAAATAGATATATGCGGTATAAGACAAAAAGAAGAGGGGAAAAATCGAGACAAAAGACTGATGGAGAAGCTAGATAACCCCAAAAAAAGGTCGGACGTTTGAACGATTGATTGATAAGACAAAAGCCGATCGGTTCGTCGATTTTCTTCTTATTCCGACACTGCTGCACTGCGTACGGCTTCTCTGTGCGACTGCTGCTGATGCTGCTGCTGCGCGGTCGACTTACATTTGGGGACGAGCTACGACGACGATGACTATACATGAAGACGTGTACGCGTATATAAGCGGCCCTTCACGTCGATGCCATGATATAGTCAAGGGACCGCGTTATTTATTGGATTCTTCAAATGTAGAGGGGTATCGCTCAAATTGACTAGAATAACTTATACGTGCAGATATATCAAACGGAGTAGCTGCTACTGCAGCGCTCTCGAGGGTACTGAAACGAAATTAAATTATTAAATTGTATAAATTTATCTTACAAGTGGGGGTAAGGGCACCTCCGCCGCCCACTTGTAATTGGAAAACTACTATTTAACAGTCCGAGTGCCTGCAGCAGCAGCAGCAGCAGCAGCAGCAATAGTGAAGGAGTAATTTTTTTTCTGGTTCATAATACACTCGGCAACAAAATTATCGCAACAAAAAAATTCATCGAAATTTTGTCGATTTTCAAATGCTTCTATCTTGGGTTAGATTTATCGTACCGACACGCTTTTTTTTTAATTTCTTGGAAATTTTGTCCTCTTTAAATCCATATAAATTAAGATAAGATTTGAGTTAATGTTGAGTTATCAGTAGTATTTGAGCGTGACCCTAAAAATTACTGAAAAAATGACTGTTTGAACGTGTACCAGTACCACAGTGATTTTTTTATCGAAATCTAACATACACCATCGCAAAGTGCTCTTTTTTACGAGTAATTTAAAAAAAAAAGATCTCTCTACGATTTTTTTAACGCCCTGTAGGTCGTTTAGAAGATACCATTTAAAGTACGTAAAATCCCCCGTTTAACTGAAATCAAGACGATTTTCTGGGCATTTTGCGTACGTAAACCGTACCTTTAAATCGACCTACAGGGCGTTAAAAAAATCGTAGAGAGGTCTTTTTTTTTAAATTACTCGTAAAAAAGAGCACTTTGCGATGGTGTATGTTAGATTTCGATAAAAAAATCACTGTGGTACTGGTACACGTTCAAACAGTCATTTTTTCAGTAATTTTTAGGGTCACGCTCAAATACTACTGGTAACTCAACATTAACTCAAGTCTTATCTTAATTTATATGGATTTAAAGAGGACAAAATTTTCAAGAAATTAAAAAAAAAGCGTGTCGATACGATAAATCTAGCCCAAGATAGAAGCATTTGAAAATCGACAAAATTTTGATGAATTTTTTTGTTGCGATAATTTTGTTGCCGAGTGTATATAGACGATTCTTCCGATTTTATGGTTAGTTTTTGGACATCTAAAAAGTTTCTTAGTCATGAAAGAACTATTAAAATTTGAAATTTACCTACTAAGGCCATATTTTTGCTTTTCAATGACTTTTTTTGATTAAATAAAAGTTGTGCAAATTACCTTTCAAACACACTTTTTGTTTTTGAGTAATCTGAAGCTAATGTAGGTGATTAATATCTTCAATTTTTTTCGTTATTAGCAACTGTAATCCGTGCCTTGCCACTGACACTATCTGCGTCTATTCTTATAATAACGCTACTAGCATCTACTAGTAGTCTAATATCTGGTAGTATGCGTAATATCGCTACTAGTATTATTTGAAGGAGCCGAGGTTGATGTTTTTAAAACCATGCTTTGACTTATACAAATATTTTTACTTTGCCACTTGCAGATTTATAGACAATGATATTCGCCATCTACCGGTGAAAGCCGGCTTCAAGCATAGCGAAGAATAGCTTCGATATTATCAGTTTTGAAAATCGTGCTTTGACTTATACAATTATATTGACTCTACTACTAGCTGGTTTTCAGATATAAAGGTACTAGCCACCTAGCGGTGGAAGCTTAGAGTGGATGAGAACTTATCTAAAGTCACTGAACATTTGTAACATAATTGAAATAGACCATCATTAATGTTGAATGTTTCTATAAGAGCTCATTAAGTGGAATTAGCCAGAATTTTTCTTTTGTATATGGTGATGATAATTTGATATGCATATGGTTTTTCATACCAAAAATTATCCAAATTGGAATTTTTTCAAAAATATGTCAAGCAACATGTTTACCATGTCAAATAAAACAGCATTATAAAGGCAGTTCGATTTGTTAATCGATCGCGGTCATATACACACAACAAAGTCGAAGGCATCCTTGTACATGTAAGCCCGCGCGCAGAATAAAGCAGAGAGAAGGAAAAACCTCCCAGCAACTTATCTTTTCCCTAAAAACGAACCCCTTGGTATACCATGTGCGCGC
Source organism: Trichogramma pretiosum (assembly GCF_000599845.2). Classification (NCBI taxonomy): domain Eukaryota; kingdom Metazoa; phylum Arthropoda; class Insecta; order Hymenoptera; family Trichogrammatidae; genus Trichogramma; species Trichogramma pretiosum. The sequence continues at coordinate 396,465 of NW_019641632.1, read as the reverse complement.
TCACCGTCGCTATACATCGCCCACGTATACGATATCTCCTGCAAGAAGAATCTTCGTTGCTGTTAACCTACACCCCTCTCCCCGACTGCACCGCTCAAATTGTATACATATATTTAGAGTCACGATACAACGTCTTGGACTTGCGCGCGCATAAACGAGGGCCACTTTTCGAAAATTGAGCTTGGCTCAAAAGCTGCGAGGGAGGGATGGGTACAAGGGGATTTGCGAGCAGAGAAACTTTATCGGCCGGAATCACGCGAGACAGCGTGTTGCGCTGTGGTCTGCTACACGTTCCTCGTATTATCCGTATGTACAAATACGCCAAGTATATTATGTGTGGCGTACACAGTATATATATAGAGCTTTTACAGGCACGCAATAATTCGTACGCACTCGCGATTTTATCCACTGCGCGTTCGATTAAAGATGTATATAATGCATACGTGCCGCGATTAATCGTACGTATATACGTAGGATGTTTTCTTGACGAATTCTCAAATGCACGCGTATACCTGTGTGTGAGTATACGAGCTGCGTAATGGGACGCGCGGCAAAGGCTGTGTGTTCGCCGTATATAGGTATACAGGTGCGCGCTAATGACGATCGGTTCCATTAAGAGGCTCGTATCTAATGACGAGCAAGCCTCTCTCCTTCTCTCCCTCCCTCTCGCTTATATATACGGCATATATTCGTATATATGTACACGATATCACGCGATGCCCATTAACGCCCTCGTATATACGCATAGGTGTGTGTGGTAGTAGCTTCGCTCGCGTCGGAGCCGGGGAAACTTGCCTCGTGCGCTGCGCTCGTACCTATACCTACCCCCTGAGCCTCTACCTATACTATATAGGTACACCTATACGCGCTTGTGGAGTCGAGCCCCCCCGCGCTCGTCCCCCGACAAGTACATTATTATCGTCACTTCTCTCGCTTGTGCATGCCACGGCGTCAGTGGTGGCCCCCGTGACTCTCTCTCTCTCTCTCTCTCTCTCTCTCTCTCTGGGTGTGCATGCATGTGCAGCAGCACTATGGAATATATATGTGTATATTGCGAGCGGCGCAAAAGCTACTATCACCTCAGACAAGCTTCGACTACGACTAGATACTCTATCTATCTTCATTTATCTATCTAACGTTTTCCACTGCAGCTCTGCACACACACATACACACACACACACACGCACACGTATATACATAAGTGCGCGCGTCTATAGATATATATAGGTCAGGCTTGCCTATTATACGTATATAGGTATCATTCGAGGCGAGAGCTTCTTAGTTGACTAATCAACTTTAGCCATCGTCGCGTAGATTTTCGTCTCGGGTGTCTTATGTATAGAGATTATGCTCGTGATATATATACCGACTACGAGTATTTTTACTTCTTCTTATTTTATGAAGCTAATGAATTTTTTGAAACGAAAGAAGCGCAGAATAAATAGATTATTATCAGACGGGTGGTAAATCAAGAAAATACGCTGGCGAATAATTTAGCGCTTTGCCGAGAGTAATCATCTGCACGTGCTCGCGTACATCATTTATTCAGCGATCAAGTGCATAAAAAGCATAGCAAAATGAAATAGACGAAGCTGATAAGAAATTTTCAATACCCGCGGCTGGTCGCGCGAGAAGCTGTGTGTGTAGGTCATCTACGGGGCTAAAGGCGGGGATTACATAAAGAGCAACAGTTCGCGAGCTTGCGCATGCAGAAAGGGAGCGAGAGAAAAAAGAAAGAAGAAAAGTGCATTTTCGCTCTGTAGAGGCTGTGCGCGCGCGCGCGGTGCAAGGCGGCCTTGTCGGTATTTCTTTTTTTTTTCTTTCGTTCAGCGCAGCTACAAAGCTCGTGTATCCCGATGAAAGGCGCATATAAGCAAATATATACTTTTGCGATATGCACATGAACATGTAAATGCGCTTCATCTGGCCGACTTTTTTTCCCTAGCCCCCCCTATATCCCCCTCGCCGAGCAGAATTTTTAGGCCTTTTTCAGCGAGAGCTCGACGGTAATATGCATATTCAAAGATGTCTAGATAAGGATAAGAATTAAGGTCCGAGGGAGTTAGGGAGAGAGGGCAAAAGAGAGAGAGAGAGAGAGAGAGAAAAAAGATGAAGCTGATAAGCCTAGACGACTGCAGGGCTGACTTTTCTCTATGTTAACTTGTCTGTTAATGAGAGTGAAAAGCTTTCACAGAGAGCAATGAATGAAACGTCTGGACCGCTTTCGGATTTACTAGCCCCTCTATTCATATAATGTTTTCTGGCACAAGCTTTGATGATGATATATTTTTCCAGAATTTCTGCAGACTCGCCCGTACACACGCACAGATATATTATATATGTGTGCCAGAGAAGACTTGCAATGTAAGCGCCTACATAGACGCTCTCGCATAAAACAGATATATACACACGTACACACATGCACACGTACGAGAGAGCTCGCATAAACTTTCAATGAATCGAGAGATTTTCCTTACGAATGAAATAGATACACGCTCGCTTCATATAATATATGTACATATTGAGTTTAATCTAGCGTACGCATACATTTTTGTAGCAGGATGAAAAAAGGACGAGTCTCATAATTGAAAGAACATAGGGACGAAAAAAGGCAAAAATTTCTTCTTACTCTCCTTCGGGCGCGAGTATAAAATATTATGCACACACACACGCACGTAATACGGTCGAGGTACATCACTTTGCGCCAATTATTAAGCATACGAGTACTCGCGCGCAAGCACAGGCATTTTATACACTTAGCGAGTCTTTTGTAATTGGCGTTCTTTTCATGTATATTATACACACATACATTCAATCCTTTTTGGCGTGTGCGCACACATCGAGCCTAAGTACTCGTACTATATCCATGTGGAGCCTTACGCCCGAGAGCTATGTTATATGGGGTATGTACGTATAATACATATCTATACGACGAAAAAAACGTCCACTTCTGGGCTTCGAAGTAAAAGCCTTTAACTCTTGTGCGCGAGCGCGAATATTCTTCTTTCTTTCTTTCTTTTTACTCTCATTCCTTTCTTTCTTGTTATATACATGGTTATATATACATTTTACTCCTTTTTATATTGACGAGAACGAGAGCTGCTCGCCGCCGCCGAGCGCGCGCGCACGGACAAGAAGCCACCTTTTTTCTCTTTGCTGAATGATTTAATTACATAGATCAAAGAAACTCGAGGCGAGGAAAGAACGACGTCCAACATTTGTAGATAATTTTACCTCCTTTCTGCGCGCGAGCTATGTACCGATATAGTACTCTGCAGAGCTGCACGCACGTTATACGTATAAAATACATACACACGTACGTTCATCGAGTATATAATCAATTTTCTATGAGCTCTAATTCGAAACAATGCCCTCCTTGCCATCGTCGGCGTCGTCGACGTCGTCGTCGCGTTATCGGCAAATCTCGCGCGCGTGAGCCAAGAGTGCACGTGAAAAATTCACACATACGCATACCGCTGCGCGTACTCCATATATGCGTTAACATGGAGAACGTGCAAAGCTCAAACGTTATTTCATCAGCCGCACGTCCTCGAGCATTAAGCCTTTTCATTCGTCGAGGCTCGTCGTCGTCATCGTCGTCAAAGGCTTTCAAAGCCTGGCAGCATAGCAGCAAGCGGGGCAACATAATAGCGCGCAGCGCGGGCGGGAGGGCGCATGGCTCGAATTGTGCGTATAAGACGCTCTCTCGCTCTATATATGTATGTGAACGTTTGCGCTTGTGCGCGACAAAAGCGTCACTTCATTAGGCTTTTACACGTTAGCTTTGGAAAGCTGATATATTACACGCACTAGCATGTATAGTAGAGTCGAGCGAGGAGGAGGAGGAGGTAGCGGCGCGGGTGTGAATCGAGTCTCTTTCGCAAATTATTTCAGGCAGCACATGCATGTTCGTATCGTGTGCACTTATACGAGAACGTGCTATATGGTACGTGCGGCGCATCGAATGCCGAGGCTCAAGTATTTAATATCAGCTGGTGATTCGATTAAAAGCGGATTACATATAAGAGGCTGCTGTTGCTGCTGCTTGTAACGAGAGACGAGCCGTTGTGTGTGCAGCTATATACGTGATTTTATTGCTCGAATTTTGTGAAATCAGCGACGTACTTTGAGAGAGCACCGGTATCGACGCGACATACTCGATCGTCTCGTTATTTTTCAATTTAATAATTAGTCAGCGATACTTTATCGTGTTTCGCGTCTACGAGTTCATACATGCGAGGAGAAAAGTAGGGAAGTTGTCTCAGGGCAGCAGATAGAAGTGGAAAACAAGGCAAAATTACCAAAATTAAAAATTAGGGTTTTAAAGGTTTGTTCTGGGTAAAAAATTTAAATAAATAAAGTAGATATAGTATTGATACATAAAAAAAATTTTAAATTTCAGCTAATTAATAACTCCACTACATGGACGATAAAAGGTGCCGAGTAATATGTTGCCGCGGTAGAAGCGAGAGAGCGGGTATTCGGTATATTCAAGAGCGTCGACCAATCACAGTGCGCCAGTCACTCTTCGTCTCTCGCGTTCGCTTGCTCCGTTTTCACGGGTTAACTCCTCACAGCCTACGTACCTAAGAAACTTTCACTTCATAAAAAAAAAAAATAGAAAAAAGAAAGAAATCTATACGCTCGTTGAGTGAAAACTCGATCCAGCCATTATGTACATCATCGTAAGCGCGAGATAAATACGTATAGAGTGTGTGAGAAAAAAAAGGTGAGCTCGCTCGCGTTATATCTATACTCTCTCTCTCGTGCAACGCGCTCGCTATTGCAAATTTTCACCCCATACATAAAGTCTTCTAAAACAGCTTACAAGGCTATTTTCACCCCCTATACAGCGCAGCAACAGCAGCAGCAATAGCAACAGCAGCCTAGCAGCCTCGCGCGCGCAAGGCGTCGAGAGAGAGAAACAAGAGAAAAACAAAGCTCCATCGTCGCCGTGACGAGCCTATAATATAGATATATATAATAATACGAGGCTGTGCTGCTTCTGCTGTATATGTATATGTACGACGAGAAAGGGAGGATCTCTCAGAGCTCGACTTTTGCGGGTTTATAAGCGCGCTTCTTTTTCATCCACATCAGCGTGATTTTTCCCTTTTAATACTACGAGCAGCGCTTGGCAGGTGATGCTGCCGCCGCCGCCGTTGCTGCTACTTGCTCTCTCTCTCTCTCTCTCTCTTCTCTTTCTCTCTTCTCTCTCGGCGTGTGCCGACACGCACATACTTGTAAGCACCTCGTCTCGTTTCCCTTCTCTCCTCTCTATATATACCCATTATAACGCGCGTATACGAGGGGCTGCCAGTACCTTCTTTCCCCCACATTTTCCGGGGCTTGAGCTTGCGCTTTTTAGCGAAAAAATCTAACGAAACACTTTATGAGCTGATGCTGCTGTTGCCTTCTGCCTACTCGTTCCGTGCGCGGGCTTAATCGATATAGACGTTGTGGCTGCGGCTGGCTCGTCTGCCAGGCTGGCCACAAAAGTTATCCATTTGCTCAATCGAGCGCAAAACAATTTTTTAGACAAGCACTCAAATCTCGTCGCGAAAAGTGAAAAAATCTTTCCCCTGGCGAAACGATGAGAAAAAGTTGAAAGTTCGCCTATAATAGCTCTCTGCTGCAGTGCACTATGTATACCGTACATAAAGCTCATCATCGTCGATGACGAAGCGCATCGCCGCTATATAGTTCGGAGCTCGACACGGGCGCAGGCGAAAAGTACAATTTAAATAATAATAATAATAGCAGCAGCTTGGAGCACATAAATATGAGAGATCTAAGGGACACGATAAGCCAATTGCGCACATCTCGCGAGGTGTTTTTACGCGTTATATTGTCGCGACGATGCCTATTTGCGATTCGGAACGAGGCGAATAAACCGCGGCCAGATTGTGAAACACCCGGAAACAGCATGACTATTGTATCTCTCGTAAAGAGGGCTGCAACGTCGTGTACGAGCTATAAATCAAATTTTGTCGGGCTTATCGAAAAAGTTCGACTATGCCGCGTCCTAACCCCGCGTGCCATATACACACACCATCGACTTACATTACCTTATACATATAACACATTTTGTGCTATTCCACGTGCGACGAGTATGTGTCGGCCGTGGATTGGCACAGTTCTTTTTTACAAGACTTTAATACTGGTACGCTATCGCCTGTGTCGGTGTGTACGTGTGTGTGTGTGTCTATATGTGCCATCGTTTTGATTCTATACTCTTTTTTTTCTTTCTCTCTTTCTCTTTAGTCCTTTTTATCAAGAAAAGAGAAAGTTTTGTTCTACTTTAGGGTAGTGAGCGATTCTGGTTATTGAATTCAATTTGGCTCGCTGCACGGGCGCAAAGAACGAAGGAAGAGGAAGAAGAAGAAAAAGAAGAAAAGAAGAACAAGAAGCATCGTTTGTAGGATGAAGTTTTTTTCAAAAGTTAGCGCTATCTCTTTACCCGGCGCGCGCGCGAGAAAGTAAGCGTGTGTGTTTTCTGATATGAGCTATACAGAAAAGCTGTTATCCACGCTTTCAGGGGTTTTGTGTACGTGCAGCATTGCAGCAGCGGCATTTGTCCTCGTTTTGTCGTTGTTTGCACAAAGTTATTAATAAAATATTTCAATATTCCCTTCCGCATATACACATCTACACGAGCCTCACGGGGAAATTTTATTAATAAAAGAGAAGAAAAAATAAATAAAATTGAATTTGGTAAAAGCCGCGGAATACGTTTTTTTAGGGATGTATATCTGTCTTTCTCGATAAAACGTACAACATTTTTCGATTAGCGAATTGAATAACGTTGTTTCATCACGTACTTTTAATGAATAAACATGGCTATTTGTAACAATTGTCGTTCGACAAATTTCAACAGATGAACCACTCGCTCTCTCTCGTGTTTTTTCGGGAAAATAAAAAAATGCGACACATAAACGCGATTAATAAAATCCGCAAGTAAATTTCCAGAGGAGAAGAGGAAGGGGAAGGGGGGAGAGGGTCGGGGGGGGGGAGGAGTCGTGTATAGTACACGCGGACGTGTATCTAGAGCAGCAATGGTAACAACAACGGCATCCCGAGCAAAATAGGTCGAGCTGGGAAAATAAAACTCTCCCTTAATCTAGCAATGTCCGGCTGCAGTTGCGCGGCGCGAGAGAGATACAGAAGGGAAAGGGTGTAAAAAAGCTTCGCCTTGTATATACAGCCATTCCATCCGGAGTGAGAGAGAGAGAGAGAGAGAATTGCGCGCCTCTGCCAGCAAGTCCATAGAATGCTACTGTTCCCGTTTATTTTTCATATCGATATTTTTACCCTCTGCTTCATTTTAGAGCTTTTTTCATTTTTTTCTGTTTCGTTTTGTTTTTGAATGCTCTCACTGCGCGCACACATGGATCTCTTCTCTCTTTTGTTACTAAGGAAATTGAACTTTTTCTTTTTCCTTTAATTATCACTGTTTCACATATTACTTTTTAATCGCTATATATTGTTCAGTACCTCTAACAGTTAATAAAAAGCAAACATCGCGGTGTACGCCACTCGCGAAACGGAACACCCACAAGCGAGCAATAACATAAAGCTTATTGTGCGCGTGTGCACACATCCACGTGTGTGTTATACTTGGCATTTCCATTTCACACTTGGTATATCTGCCTATGCTATGTTTGGAGGCGGACGCGGCGAAGGGGGTAGGGCATGCAACACAACACGTATATCCCCCAGTAAGTATTTCAGCAATGTTAATTGAATAAATAAAGCGCCCGAGAGTCGTAGAGCCGAGCGAGCGAGCTGCAGTGACACACGCGATCCTTGATAAGCCTTATATGCGCTGTATATACAACGGGTTATATAGAAGCGTATATATACGTGGCTGCTGCTGGTGGCCCAAAGGCAACGACACATATAAATGCTTCGTGTCTCTTGCTATGAGTAGTATATATGCCAAGCTTGCTGCTGCTGCTGCTGCCGAGTAAGACACAAACACACACGTACACACAGTCGAGTCTTGGGTTATATAAACGTTGGATTTTCAAGACGATCCTCGACTTAGCCTTTATGCAGATCTACGACAGAGAGATGCGAGTTTCGACTCTCTCTCTCTTTCTCGTCAGTCTAGTGTGTTCAAGTCTGCGAGAAGAATAAAATGTTCCGAAGCTCCAGCTATTCCGCTGTATAAAAGTTACATGTGCGGGTACGTAAAAAAAGCTAGATTTACATTTCTACATCCTCGATACATATTTCACTCGTTGAATATATCGCTGGAAATAGAATATCGAATACGTATTACAGCCTAGCAGCGCATGCTACACGCGGGAAATAATACAGTTCAGCCATGGGTACAATTATAAATAACGATACAACCACTTTTCGCGCGCCGAACAAGAATACATGAATACAAATAAAAAAAAGGAAAAGCGAGCTTCGACCCATGCAAAACGCGATCGTGTTGTATGGCTGCAATTTTGTCAACGCGCAACATCTATATAATATACATGTGCAGGCGCGCGTGCGCGCACACGAGCTTTTTTTTTTATTATTGTCGTGCTTGTATGTACGATACAACGAGAAAAATCGGTGAAATATCATGTGCGGATTTAATATCGGTGTGTATACCTGCGTGTATACATGTAACCCCAGCCAGAAACGGAATGCGGCCGATTTTTCGAAGCATGATACGTACATACAAAAGTACACGTATAATAAAATAGAGCAAAAAGTGCGGATTTTCACGTTGTGCGTCGAACGCAACAGCAGCGGCGGTAGCAGCAGCCTCGTGTGCACACGCAAGCGCGACTAGATAGAAATTTTCGCGCGCTTGCTCGATATGCCGATTCTTTCGCTCTCTCTCTCTCTCTCTTTCCCTATACAGTCGAATATTATCGAAGGTGCAGCGATATTTGCACTCTGCCAAAGCAACAGCCCGTATCATATTCCGTAGTATTTTGGAGTTGCAATTCTGAGGCTGATAAAAATAGGATCAACCGAAATAGATTTATCGAAAGTTCACCTTTACCGAAATCTAAAAGTCTGTATTTTGTAAAAGTGACATATAAGTTTTAAATCAGTTGAAAGATCCAATAATTAGCTATTTAAAATTGAAACTTTTAAATCCAGTTGTTAAAAGTCCAAAATACATTCTTAAAATTAAATGCAATTCAGAAGTAGTCCAATAGTAAAAAAGAACTCATATCCACCCAGAGGCTTTTTGTTTTTCGATAAAAAAATGTTATACCTTAAGAGAAATCCGATTTCATTTCGAGCGCGAAATCGACATAGTTTGCATTATACTACACTTTTAAAACTAAACTTACCCGCTGCAGCAGCTATACGTACGCCCGCGTCGGTGTGTATACCCGATCGGAAGTGATTTACGAGGCGTAACAACAGTGGATTGCCTTTTGGGTTTTCTAAATCCTCTTAATGTATTTTCTATAAAACCGATAATCGTCGCGAAACGCAAGTATGACGCCCCGATGTACAGTATTTACACAAAAATCCCACGTTTTGCACACGCCCACGCGATGTGTTTCGCTCTCACTCGCTTATAGCTCCCCGGGACACAAAGATTTATGCGGTCTCAGGAAAGTAAAAAAAAAAAAAAAAACAGAAAAAAAATTGAAATACAACGTTCGCGCAAGGAGTTATGTAGGCGAGCCGAAGCGGAAAAGGTAGTATATTCCAAAAGTGTCAGAAAAATTTAAAGGACTTTTTTGTCTCCCGGCAGTAGTACACTATGCGCCTGCTGTACGTCAGTGTGTGAGTATGTGTGTATGTGTGTGCTGGGAGAAACAATCGAATCAGACGTAGCTCCGGAGCTCTGCAGCGCGGGCGAAGCTCGATCGAATCAAAAACGTGCGAATTTCCGCTCTTACTACAATACTATTTCTGCTACTCCTAATACCCATTCATTCCATCACCGAGGTGTAGTGTACGGCTGGTAAGAGCGACAGGAAAAGAAGCAAAGAAAAAAGAAAACGCGGGATAAAAATCGAATCCGAGGCATCAGCAGTACTCGAAATTTTCTCGCCGGGTGTTCGTGCACGCGCGCGAGTCGCAAAATTGATCACGTTCGTATTTCTCGGGGTAAAAAAAAGCGAATCGAGTAGCAGCTCTAGTAGTAGTGCGCCTCCGATAAAAATGACCAGAACACTGCTACGCAGCGGTGCGGATACTATACGCAGCAGATTATATACGAACTTTTAAATCACACGCGAAGCGATTCACACGTTACACATACGTACATAGATTTGATTTATGGAATACAACATTGAGAAAAGTGTGACATACATGACGCTGCTGTGTTACATGTTCTCGATTCGAGTGGTGGGCAAAACTGCGATACACTTAGCTTGATTGCGCGCCCGGGGGCGTTTCTAGGATCCTCTCTCTTTCTCTCTTACACCCAGAGCTTTTCGCAGCTTTTATATGATTCGATCGTTTTCGAATCATACATGCTGTATGTATATGTAAGCGGCCACACCGCATTATTGTCGCGCCGAACGTATAGCATAAAATATATATCCATCGACGCGACCAAAATCCATTTGCCAAATTTGTTGATCTTTTTGTATTTGTTGTTGTTATTGCTGTTACTTTTTTGTTAATTTTCAATCGCGTTAAAAAGTTTTGATTTTTCATCGTTGTTTCATTACCCAGTGCAAGAGAGATAGAGTTGATACAGGGGGTGCGATTTACGAGCCGACAGATTGATTTCGAAAGTTCGCCGTAACAACGGTACGCGAGGTACATCCTCTATATATAATTCGGGGCTTCGAGCGCTCGAAATAAAGAATGGTCGAGCCGGTTTAATAGTTAGGATCGATTTAGTACATCGTGCTGCTGCTGCTACAGCTACGCGATGTACATTTTATTAAGCTTAAATTGAAGCTTAATTAAATATTACTCCCCGGCTGTGCACGAAGCACTTTGTTGAATGAATAAATTTTTCTTATCAACCTTTTTCTGCCTTTTAGCGTTTCAAAAGTGGATGAAAAAAATTTAATCAGTTTTGAAATCAGGTATATTTTTTTCGAGTAAGAGTTTGTGTACAGTTAATAATTTATTATTTGGAATCGAGTTTAAGGAATTATAAAATTATTCAATGCAATTTTTTGTACGTATTACTGTTTGCTACTTTTATCAAAATATCAAAGAAAATAACTTTTTTTGCTGAATAACAGTGAGTTAACCAATCGATTCATGCAAAGTACGAAATAAAAATTGAATACCGAAATGAAATTCAATATCGATGAAATCTGAAAGAAAGTAAAAAAAAAAAAGAAGAAGAGCAGACTGCGCGCTGAACAGAAAATTATAAAAACGATTAAAGCGGCTTAGGCTTGTATATAAAAAGCAAATATCGATTGCCGAGCGATCGGCGCACGGATTAATTAATTTCTCGTGATTGGACTATATCACGATTGCCGGTTATATGAGCATCATCCATGCGCGACGCGCGTATCAAAAATATCTTGTCGACGATCAGCATCATAATGTGATAATTGTTCGAGCGTCTCACGCGATAACGGAGGACCGAGCCATTAATCGTGACACGCTCATAAATACCTGTTCTAGTAAAAAGAGTGAAAAATACGTGAAAAAAAAATTAGCGAAAAATCATGCTTTTTACGTAAATTTTCATACAAGAATGTGAGCAGGCATCGGGCAAATCTTGAAAAATCACTATTTGAAGGAGGGAGAGGAGGAGGTTCTCTCGGCGGCGACGAAAGTCGAGAAGCAAAAAAAAGTTTTGAAAGCGTGCGAAGCTTGCAAGATTTCTCCGAGATCGAGCGCGCGCGCACAACCGTTTTTCATCGGCTGCTTAATCATTCGTCTCTTTCGCATTTTTGATTGCGGTCATATTTCGCAGGTGACGCGACGAGCGGGCTCTAGACGCGACAAGAGGGCAAAAGAAGCAGAAAAAAGCTCGACGCTGCGCGCGCGAAAGCTCACACCTATATACATTACGGTGAGCACATACTGCATTATTCAAAGCTTTATGGTGCTTGTGCTTGTGGAAATCCGATTGTTGGCCGCGCGCGGCGACACACAATATACAGCTGCGCCGCCGCTGGATGATTATTGCATGGAATTCGAATATAAGCGGCGATTTCTTGCCCAATCGCTCGGAATGCAACCCTTAACTCGAGTGTGTGAACGCTTTTGTTTGAAAAATTTTTGTTTCGATCGCGCCAGCGATAAAAACGCGGTCACACGCGCGCTCGGCCATGCGGCGGCTGCACTGCTGCGCTGCAAGCTCTCTGATTTATGCAAGCTAAATCCAAAGTACAGCACGTTTTGCTCGTACAATAAAAGTCTCCCGCACGCCGCGCCGCCGCTCTCATTGCAGCCGCCAAGTCCCCGTGATTAATGCGAGAAAATTTACGGCCTCATACTGTGCCATACTCTTATTAATAAACGTGCCAGATGCTTTATGATATTTTTCGAGAGCTCGAGCGCAAGCAAGGTACAAAGGAGAGAGAGATAGGAGAAAAATAATACAATGACGATAAATAAATGGCCGATATTTTCCGATAAATTTTTAATCGCATATCGGGGATACGCAAAAAATAAAATAAAAAAACATTGTTACGATCGTCTCGCAGATGATACAGGAAAAAAAGCGAAAAAGAGAGAAAGGCATTTATACGGACAAAAAATGGAGTTGAGAAAAATTCCATTGCTCGTGAGAATTTCCTGAAAAATGTTAAAAAATATGAGGTACACGCTCGAGCGCGAGGCCAAGGAAGTGTAAAGAAGCTATGTGTATGTGCTCAAGGTGCATAACGCGCGCGCGCCACTCTCGAGTATTTTCGTTAGTTTATTAGCGTGAAAGTTTAGTTGCAGAGCTACTTTCGCACTCCAAATAAGGTTACGAGAGAGAGAGAGAGAGAGAGAGGGCTTTAAAAACTTGCTTTTCTTCTCGCGTAAAAAGACGCCCGGTCCTCCTGTCTCGCATGCACACGCACACGCACACACACATACACGTGACACATACGGATCTCGTAGTTTTAATATTATAACGGGTAACGTCACGCTGAGTGACATATTTAAATGAGTGTGCGACGAGATGGTATCGTCGTCGTCGTCGCCGTCGTTTAGTTCACGACTTTTCTCGGCTCGTTGTACTTCGTAATTTTCATCAAGTAGCGTATAGCTATGGAGTCCAGCCTCCGTCGACGAAAAATATATATATTCGACAGAGAGAGAGAGAGAGAGAGAGAGAGAGATACAGAAAAATGACCGATTTTTCAAGCCAGGAAAAAGGGGTACTGCAGGAGTGGCCTCGGGGATAGTGAACTGCCTACGTATGTATGTATGTATGTATGTATGTGTATGTGCAAGTGTGAGATAGAGAGAGCGAGCCGATTATAGTGAAGTGCGCTAAGATAAAGTGCGCGCACTTAGTTTTGCACTGTCGCCCTGACAACGAGGAAAGTTTTCGAGTGGCACTTTACTGCTGCTGCTGCTACTGCTGCTGCGCTCGCGCACAAGACACTACGTGGTGCGATATTACCCGAGCAGCAGTAGCCAAGCTTTGCGCGCAGCTTCGTGCTTTATTCCTAGTGTTCCTAGGCGTTTCTTTCTTTTTTTTCAACTTTTTTTTTCTCACGTATTCACCCCCTTCTCGGATCCTTGTTGTCGTCGAATCTCATTACGATCTACTACGATAATGTACGTAAAGGAAAGAAATTTTTCAGCTCGAGCAAGAGAGAGAGAGAGAGAGAGAGATTCGTCGATTGATTTCGCGAAATCCTCCGCGCGGGCGTGCGAGCATTAAAAGTAAGGAGCGCGCGCGCCCCGCTGGAATTTAGCCGAAGGAACGAATTGCCCGCAGGATTGAGTTCATTACACGAAAATAAGAGATTAGAGTTTTAATTACAAACGGATTTTAGCTTTATATATGTATATATATGAGCGTAGAGGAGGTGGCTTATCCTCCGAGCTACGCGCCGCGAATTCAACGAGAGGTAGGCAAAAAAGAGAGAGAGAGAGAGAGGAGGAAAAACGAGAGAGCTACACTTTTTTCCACTTTCACTCTCTTGACTCGACATCATCAGGAGAAATTACCTCGAAAGCACCCTCGACAGAGAGCCTCTTTAAATTATAAGGCATTACGTGTCGCCCGTGCTTTCGCTATTTCCCTATATATATATAAAGACATTTCGCGTCGACAAAGAAACAGAGAGAGGGAAAGAGAGAGAGAGACTATGGCAATATTAGCAAAAGAAAGTGAAATCTCACGAAGCGGCTCGGTAATCGTATACCAAGCTTCTCTCTTTTCGTTTCATGATGACGACTATAGGACGGCAGCAGCAGCAGCAACGACGAAGACCCCCTTATATAGAACATGCACGAGGCGCGCGCGAGGCAATGCCTATACACTGTGTTGAGCGGCACTTTCAATTTTCCCTATTTAAGACTTAATGAAGGGCCACACCAAACTCCCCCCGTGGGAGAGAGAGAGAGAGCAGCGCCCAGCGTTATAGGCGCGCGCGAGCTTCCCGACAAAGAAGACGTTTCCCGGCGTATATAAGAGTGTATACTTCGTTTTGCGAGCTGAGCTGCCTATACACTCGAGCTGCTCGCGCGCGCGTGTTTTAATCTTTCAGCTCCGTCGACGATTTGGATTATACGTTTTGACATTTTGCTTCCTACCTCTATGCCTCTCTCGTTCCTCTCTTTTTCACTCTTACACTACTACATCTTACGCTTCGTTGCGCTTGATTTACTTTCATCGGTAACACTTGCTTTTTTTTTGTCTCGTGCCCCATCCTCGTGGAGCTCTCTTCGAATCGTTGGTCTGTTTGAAGTTGCTTTAAATCGCTGTTTATTCAGAGAATAATTAAGAGATTAAAATTTACTAGGTACCTTTAGGGTAGTTTACAAATCACCCACTTACTCGATCACCTTATCAGGAATTTAAAAACTCGCGCCCAATAGTTTATTTCGACGTAGTAACGACGCAAATTCCATAGATAATTTACTGCCAGCTGACGCTCCATTGACTAGTTTTATTAAAATAATTTTATTCGTATTACCATTATATGAACTGTATCGGTGTGGGTTCAGAGATATATTTTTTAACACTGCGTGCGCGAAACACGGGCTTTCTAACCTTAAAGCGTCAGAAAACCCTAGTTTCTCGCAAGCAGAGTTAAAAAATATCGTTTGCAACTAGTCCGCGAGGAAGTTGACTCACCCAGGAGTCTTTGCACCCTCGCTACGCTCGGGTGAAAACAACTCCTGGCTGAGTCAACTGCTTCGCGCACTTGTTACAAAATATACTATTTCGATTGTGTGTACATTTTTCTGCTTATATCGCCTGTATGTGCAAGCAAAATTGAATGAATGAAAATTTCATTATAATTTCTGTGTAGTTTCAATGACATGCGAATGTCTCTATACCTACATGTGTAGCAGTACATTACAACTTATGGCAGTTGACGGTAGAGGGGGAAAATATCGCCATAAAGTCATTATAGCAACAGGGTCTTCTTGCTAATACATTATACGAGTAGTGCGTTCACTCGCTCAGTACAATTTCCTCAGTAAGCAAGTGTTTACAAATCATGTCCTTATAAGTGTCTAGACGAAATAGAAAAACAGTGTTGGCTATCCGAGGTGTTTAACCTACAAATATTTTCTCAGCGAATAAAGTGAAAATTCAGTCACTACACATACAGAAAACCAATAGATAGAAAGCCGAGAGATGGAAATTCAAAAAAACCCAATTAGGTATTACTTTTTCTGTTGATGCCATAATATTTTTCAAACGATTGCTTCTTTGAACTTCATTATTCTTTCCAGGGTGAAGAAAGAACCGAAATAAACTAGTGCAGATGCAGGTGACGATTATATATTTGATTCAGTGGACTCTTGCAAAGTCAAAAACTTGGAAAATTTTCCGTATTACAATCCATTAGTGAGTTATTAATCGTTTAAGTAGAGTTCTACTTTCCCACTATCAAAAGATAGAACATAATTTTAATTTTAGGCAAATAAAATGAATGAAACGATCGAGTTACCCGACAAGTTAGGTAAAAAAGTATCCATGGATTTCGAGTGCAAACAAGAACCCGAATTGCCGTCTTCATCGGCAACAATCTGCAAAACTGAGTGTCAAAGTTATCCACCTACTGTAGAAGTAAAAAAAGAAGTTCAGAATGATGACATAAATGAAAATATATCCATAATTTTTGAATCCAAAGATGTTAAACATGAACTGCCGTCTCTATCGACAATTATCTGCAAAACGGAGTGTCAGAGTTATTCACCTATTGTGAAAGTAGAAAACCAAATTCAGACCAGTTACTTGGATGAAAAAAAACTATTAGATTTAAAATACCAACATACCTTAAAAAGCCACATAGATGTCGAGTGTAATATTTTTGGCCGATCATTTGGAGAAAAACAAAACCTTAAACCCATTGAATGTGACATTTGTCACAAATCATTTAACAACCAAAGCAATCTGAAGCGTCACATAAAAATATTACACAATAAAATCAAATCATTCGAGTGTAATATTTGTCACAAATCGTTTGGACAAAAATCATATGTCAACACTCACATAAGATCAGTACACGATCGTAGGACCTTCGAATGCGATATTTGTCATAAATCATTTGCAGTCAAAAGTAATCTCAATATGCACATAAAAACAATACATAATCCTAACAAACCCTTCGAATGTGAGATTTGTCACAAATCATTTCGAGGAAAAGGTAAACTCAAGAGGCACATAAGCACGGTACATAATCGAATCAAACCCTTCGAATGTGACATTTGTCAAAAATCATTTGGATACAAAAGTTACCTTAAAAATCACGTAAATGTAGTGCATAATTGTATCAAAACCTTTGAATGTGACATTTGTCAAAAATCATTTGGATACAAAAGTTACCTTAAACCTCACCTAAATGTAGTGCATAATCGTATCAAAACCTTTGAATGTGACATTTGTCACAAATCATATGGATATCAGAATGGACTCAAAGTCCACAAAATGAAGGTTCATAATTAAAGCATTCTATAGTAGCATTAAATTAGTCCGGAGACATTTGGAAGCTATGATGACTTCTACTATAGCATGAGAACGCTATGTAATTTTGGAAATCTTTCACATGAATATCCTTTAATTTTGTGAAGTACAATAACACATTTTAAATCGTTATTCATTTTGACGGGATTGTAATTAAATGAAATAATAATAATGATTCGTCTTCAATCAGTTCATTAAATTATTTCTATTTAACCGATTTTTTGCCATTCCAATTATTAGTTGAACCTTTTCCAAAATACCTACTACTTACTCTCTATCAGCATGTTAGTAGAAAATCCTTATCTTGAATTAAAGTATCATTTTTAAACTTCGCACGCTGGTCCTACAACTTATTTAGATAAACGCGGAAGATTTGGTGATTGGCACCGTTGATAAAAAAGCTCTGCGTAATTCAAAGTTTATCGTGTATAATCATAAAATAGTATATTATGCTATGAGTGCATGAAACAGATGACTTATAAGTAAGTCTTTTTTTTCATGCACTAGTTGCACACGATTTTTTAACATTTCGTGCGTATAACAAGGTTCCTAAGACGCTCTATAAGGTTAGAAAACCGGAATTTTACGCATAAAATGTAAAAAAAATATTATTTTTCAGAAAATACACTTGTAGCGCAGATTAGCATATATCATCGCGCGCAGAAATAATGAATGCGAATTGTATCGCGAGTTCTACATACCGCCTTTCGAGAAAAATGCCGCAACGGAGAAATATCTGTTTGGCAATTCTTTTCTCTTACACCTTCGATATGCTAAGGTAACTGCATTAAAAACAAACGAAACCACGAGACTGCGCATATCAATTAAAGCACGAGTCGATCGTTTGCATACGCGCGACTGCGAGCGTAACGTACGGCGCACGATAAATCGTATCTCGCCGACTTGCGGAGGAAATAGCTCTGCGCGCTGTGTATGTATATTCCCGATGCCAAAAAATTCGAGTCCTACATCTCCCAATAAGCGTAGCACGACTCTCTGTCTCTCTCTTGAAAGTCACCCCGGTTTTCTTATAGGCACTTTCGGGCGCGCGCCGTCGTCGTCGCACGCGCAACTAAACAATTTTCCGCTCGCAGCTCGCCGCACCCCCATGGCTTGCTTATAGGAACCGACGCTTCAAGAAAGCAGCAGCAGCAGACTCGAATCGGAGAAGACGTTGGCTTTCGGGGCTAACCATAGCAGCTCTGCACACCGCACACAGACGCACACACATCTAAACGCACTATATACATTTGCCGCACGCAGCCCCCCAGAGGAACTTATCTAATATACGCGTGGAGGCTTTCTCTTCGTCCGTTTCTCTCTCTCTCTTTCTCGTGTCTTTTCCCCAGACGCGAAAAGTTACGTATATAACATCTCCGCACGACGACGACGTCTCGTCTTCTTCAATCTTAGTGTAGAAGTATATGTATAGATGTTGCTCGTGTTCTCGCGCCTGTATACGTATTTGTGTGTATACAGAATACGTGCGAAAGGCAAAAGGGGTCTTCCTCGTTCGCTCAACTTTCATCTCTCTCCTGCTCGAGTCGCGTGTTATTTTGCTCTCTCACGTCGACTTATTTTTCCTAGCTCGCATCCACAAGTTTATGTTTATTGTCGATATTATCGATGTACTGTCATGATTTCATCGACATGTGTGCATGCTCGGCTTTGTTGAAAGCTTGGAATATTTCGGAAACTCGACATTCATCTTCAGTTTCACTTAATTACCTTTTTATCTTACTGATTTAACTGTTGTTTTATAAAAGTTACATCAATCTTATATTTTTGTTCTTCAACTCGAAAGACGCTTCACTCTCGCAAGCAAGTGTAGTGGCATTCGACTCCCAAGTAAATCGCGCAATAGCAGCATTACTTTAGGGGGTAAGGGTGCGCGCCGAGCTTCGTGTACTCTTTCAAAAGAGACGTGAGCAGCGCAGACATCGCGCAGGCTGTATAGGTTTATATCGACTTTCCGGGTGATTCATAGGCGTAGATACACGCGATGCAGGGCGTCAAATCAGTCGTGAAAAAAAAAGGAGAGCCAAAGCAAATGGAAGGAAACGCGAGCGTGCACACGTCGATCGGCGACGTACGATAATAGGGCAGCGCGCAGCGGAAAAAAACAATAGACGTCGAGGATTCGTCAAGCTGCCGGAGAATAAATCTGTCAACGGCATGTTTATAGCGCGCAGCTGTGCTATATATACGCGGGTGTTGTTGCTGCTGCTACCTCCGACGTCGTATATGCCGTTTGCTCTCTCTATATCCTCGCGTGTGCCGTGTGACGCTAATTCTATTTTGTTGCCTTCTTATCTGTATAGGAGACCCGTGGAGCTTTATGGTGTAACATCGGTATAAACGCACCAACTAAGCTTCCATGTTCAAACATTTCTCAGGATCTATAATTCAGTGACAGATTAGAAAAAGTGCCACCCCTACGCGAATCATAATTTGCCGCTCAAGCCAGTTGATTTTTGAAAACTCGGAAAATTAAAATCTAAGCATTAAAATAAAATTGTGGATTGATAAAAGCACTACAGAAAAGTATGTATCAATGTAAAGAGCTGATTATAATTTTATAAAATGTATAAAACACTTATAGGTTAAAATTAAGTATTTAAATACAAAATTATTATTACTTCTGATTCACCAAATAGAAAATTTACGGAGGGTATAAATTAGCTGTAGTATAAAATAAACCACCAACCACGACAGTAAACGAAGGTGTAATCATAATTGATAGCACGAGGTTCAGGTAAGACACAATCATATTCGTACAATTCTTATTTCAATTTTAGGAAAGCTTGTACTTTAACATCTATACAAGTTTCTATATACATTTAAAATTGTCGAGAACAAAATTAGTGCTTTTCATTATTACCCTGATGAGGTGTATGTTATTTTCTGACGAACTATTCCAAGGATATGACTGCTATGAGTTCGAAAATTTCGTATAAATAACAATTATGCATAAAAATTGGATTATCATTTAACGTGAAATTAGATGGAGTTTCGCATTTTTAAATAATGAATAAAAAAATTATTTGATAGGTATAGTTTGTAAGAATTTTATCGACTGTTTTGCCGTGTCAACTCGAATTCGATGCAGGTAGACAAACACTTGATAATCTTGACTTCCGTGGCTTGTCTTTTGAAATTGCTTCGATCCCTAACTTTCTTCCCACTCTTGTCACATGCATATGTGATTTTAATCCAAATATCCTCTCGCATTCATCACTTACTTAATCTTTGCGACCTTCGTGTACCGTCTTCTGGTGAGTTAGCAAATTTTGTTTTTGTCCAAATTTACTCTCGCAATTTTCACATGCGAAATCTTTACGGCCCTCGTGAACTGTTTTTTTGTGTCTTATCAAATTGCTTGAATCCCCAAATTTTTTCTCGCAATTGTCGCATGCGTAATCTTTTTGACCTACGTGGACAGTTTTTTGATGTAATCGTAAATGCCTCTTTTGTCCAAATTTCTTTTTACACTTGTCACACGCGTAATCTTTCCGACCTTCGTGTACTGA
Source organism: Trichogramma pretiosum (assembly GCF_000599845.2). Classification (NCBI taxonomy): domain Eukaryota; kingdom Metazoa; phylum Arthropoda; class Insecta; order Hymenoptera; family Trichogrammatidae; genus Trichogramma; species Trichogramma pretiosum. The sequence continues at coordinate 375,894 of NW_019641632.1, read as the reverse complement.
CTTTTGGTGGGAGAGCAAATGCGATTTTTTTCCAAATTTTTTCTCGCATTTTTCGCATACGTAATCTTTTCGACCCTCGTGGACCGTCTTTTGGTGGATAAGCAAAGTCCATTTGTGTCCAAATTTCTTCTCGCAATTGTTGCACGCGTAATCTTTCCGACCTTCGTGTACTGTCCTTTGGTGGCACAGCAAATGCGGTTTTTGTCCGAATTTCTTCTCGCATTTGTCACATGCATAATCTTTGTGACCTTCATGGATTGAATTTTGGTGGACGAGCAAAGTCGATTGTTGTTTAAATATCTTCTCACACTTGTGGCATGCATAATCTTTACGATATTCGTGTATTGTCTTAAGGTGCACGTATAAACTTGATTTGTGTCCAAATTTCCGCTCACAATTTTCACATGCATAATCCTTGCGATTTTCATGTACTGCTTTTTGGTGATTGAACAAATTTGATTTCAGTGCAAATTTCTTCTCGCACTTGTCGCATGCAAAATTTCTGCGACCATCATGAACTAGCTTTTGGTGTTTTATTAAATTACCTCGTTCCCCAAATTTTTTCTGACATTTGTCACATGCGTAATCTTTGTGACCCTCATGTACTATCCTTTTATGCTTCAACAAATCTTTTTTATATCCATATTTCTTTTCGCACTTGTCGCATGCGAAATCTTTGCGACCTCTGTGTACTATCTTTAGGTGGGTAAGCAAATTCGATTTTTTACCAAATTTTTTCTCGCATTTGTCGCATGGGTAATCTTTGCGTCCTTCGTGTACTTCTTTTTGGTGGCTAACCAAATTAGATTTATGTCCAAATTTCTTTTCACACTTATCGCATACGTATTCTTTGTATCCTTCATGTACTTCTTTTCGGTGGTTTACCAAATTACATTTATATCCAAATTTCTTTTCACACTTATCGCATTCGTAATCTTTATGACCTTCATGGACAATTTTTTGGTGTTTTTTTAAATTGCTCCGAATTCCAAATTTTTTCTTACATTCGTCACATGCAAAATCTTTACGATCTTCGTGTACTGTTTTTTGATGGAGAAGCAAACGCTCTTTACGTCCAAATTTCTTCTCACAATTGTTACATGCGTAATCTTTGCGACCTTTATGGAGTGTTGTTGTGTGCCATAACAAACTCTTTTTATTTTTAAAGTTCTTCCTGCAATTGTTACCTGAGTTATCTTTGCAACTTTTGTGGATAGTCTTCAGATGAAAGAGTAAATGCGATTTTTCAAAAAAATTCTCCTCGCACTTGTCGCAATTAAATTCTTTACGACCTTGGTGTACTGTCTTTATGTGCAAGAGCAATCTATGTTTAGTATCAAATCTCTTCGCGCACCTTTCACATAAGTAATTTTTAAAAATTTCGTGAAATATTCTTTTGTGCTTGAGTAAAGTTGATTTATTTTCAAATTTTTTCTTACATTTGTTGCATGAGAAATCTTCGCAATCTTTATGCACTAATTTTTGGTGCGTAATCAAACTCGATTTTTTCACAAATTCCTTCTCGCACTTTACGCACGCATAATCATTGCGACTTTTGTGTTCCGATATTTGATGTCTACTCAAATGACTTCGAAACTCAAACTTTTTTTCGCACTTGTCGCATGTGTAATCTTTTTCATCATTGTGAATTGTATCTCGGTGCGTCATCAAGCTTGATTCTAGTGTAAATGCCTCCTTACAAATATCACAAATATATTTTTTGTCGTCTGAAACAATAATGTCGTGTTCACTTGAATTATTTTCTTTCAATTTTTTCTCACTTTCATCCATTTTGATGTCTAAATTAATCGATAGATCCTTCTATAGAGTGTTACAACAATTAAATGAGTAAAATTTATTTATTAGTATTATGGCTTGTTTCGTCGGAAACGACAACATTCAAACTACTTGGTTTTTAATGTAAACGTGATCTGAGTTCGAGAAACGACGTCAATATCGTTTCTGATCATATTGTTTACAATTTAATTACCGATTTATTTGTTTATATATCCTCCTTCCAAATTGGAACCAGTTTAAAATTTTAACTTGGCGACGACTTTTTCGAGAAACGATTATTTCAATTTTCTAAAACTAAATACTTAAAAATAGCTTCCTATAATATCGAGTCTTCCTGTAGTATCGTAAATTATCGCCATCTATGGTATTAATAGTAATCAAAGAGATGCCGATATTTTCTAAATATTCGCGTGATTTGTAATATCACACACAAAATCTAACTTTTTCAAAACTTCGCTTAGCCTTATACAATTATTTTTGTTTGACACTTGCAGATTTTCCAGATATCGATAATGGCCATCTGGTGGTGTGATCTAGCTTTAATTACGATTGAATTTTCATGAATCCTTAGAGCAATTTCAATGAAAATATTTGAATTTGAGTATCTCTTTGATCATTTTCACATCATAAATAATGTATTTGATTGCATATTTGGTGCAGATTACTTTAAAAGTAAATAAGTACTAATACACTAATTGTCAACGTAGATTTTATGTTAAAATACTTTAAATTGAATTTAGTATGGGTTAATTGAGTTTTCATATCTAATATAACATTAAATTCTACATTAAATTTAAGATTTTTTCAACAATGTAGCATACATATCGATTGCTTAGAAATGCGCGTGCATATAGACAGCTAGAAGGAGTGAGAGGGGGTGAAATGAGAGATAACCGATGTGGAAGAATGATTCCCCAGCGACGTATCGCCACTCACGTAGACACACTGTACAACAGGACGACTATATGTGCTCTGTGCTCTGCGTGATATATATAAAGTATATGTGTGTAAGACGGGACTCGGCGGATCGTGAAACAACTTGGCTAATATCCCACGCGCGCTGCGGAGAATGGCCCTTGTGTATCTATAGCTCCTACTCCCAAAACAATCTAAATCTTACCCATTCTCTCTCTCTCTCTCTCTCTCTGCACGTTTGTGCATGCTGTGTGTCGTGTGTGCGTTATATACATTGCGGCCCCCCGGTAAATACATTATGAAACTCTAACGCGGTAATTTCGTAAAAAGATTTTAGTCCGTATCGCGTGTCCTTTGATTAGTAGTAGAGGACGATATCCTAAAAGCCCTCTGACAAATTCGTAACGCGAATTAGCATCGTTTGAGCGATACAGCGCCAAATGTCGAGCAAAAAGAAGCAATATTGTACGCATATAATATACACGCTCGATGGCGTCGATAGTCTTCACTCGTTTTATACATACATCTGCAGCATATACGCGCGTCTCGAGTATCTTTCCCAGAGCCCTGGGTTCAATCGTCATTTTGCATTTCCCCAAAGAGCCCCTCTCGCTCTCTCTCTCTCTCTCCAACCCGACGTCGTTGGCAAGACGACGTCGAGCTCGACGTGCGGCGGCTCTTCTTCCATCTTTCGCGTAAATTTCCCATGGTGGCTTGTGCCACGCGCGCAACAGCTATATACCTATACACGGCAACAGCAGCCAGAGGACGAACTGCTTCTTGTGCGTGTATATATATCTTGACGCGCGCGCGCGAGCTTGCAGTAGTCCAGGAATTCGGAAATTGCTCGGCTAGCCATAGAGCGCCAAGCGAGCTGGGAAAAGGTGAAACCTTTGTGGTCGGCCGCGCGCTCGCTTGCCTGCCTGCGACGCTGCGCTGTGTTGCTGCCTGCAAAATGTGCTCCCGATATACATTCTCGCTTTTGTCAGCTACGGCGTACTTTACTTTTATTCCGCGCGGGAAATCGTTTCTTTCTTTCGTTATTCTATTTTTCGCTTGTTATTATTCAAACTCGCTTCATTATTAATACAATGTCATTGAGCAATTTCACCTCGGGATTCGTCTTATACGCGTACAAGCCGGACGCATTCAATTTATATTTTATTACGGGGATTTTCAAACTAAGTACTAGCGGAGATGATTTAAACTTTTCCCTTTTTTTTGGACCCAGCGAGCGCATATACGCGCGCGCCTCGCAGTATGTTCATCATCAGTTTTTCGCAGAAAGTTTTAATAACACCTTTGCGCAAAAGTGCGAAAAATACGAAAACCCCTGCACTTTTCTCGGAATTAAAGAAAAGAGAAGTTTTTCTTCTTCTCTATATATGAGGCATTTCATGCGAAGTGTCCTAGCGCTTCGCCGCGCAGCCCAATTAAGCGAAATCACTCAGTTTCTAACTCACGTAAAAAGTATCAAAATATACTCAGAAAAAATAACTAACTAATGGTTTCGATAGGAAATTTCCTCAGCTTTCCGATGGTGGGGTCAGATTTTCCGAAATTTTCCATTTTCCCCGGAAAAATTTGACATAAAGTTTAAAACGCAAATATCTCAAAAAGCCCATTTTTAAGATTTTTTTAAATAAAATGGAAAATTTCGGGAAATTTGACCTCGCCATTGGAAAGCTGAGAAAAAAATACATCGAAATCATGTATTTGTTTAATTTTTAAAGAGAAATTAGAGTCGTGTCATACACAAGAATAGGGCAGTGGGTGCCGCGCGATGGCTGACGGCGCGGCGGCTGGCGTCATACCGCCGCGCGGCCGAGCGCCCGATGTTCACAGCTGTGTTTCACTAAGTAATAATCAATTGCACACTCTGAAAACTTGCATACAGTTAGGAAATTTCCTCAGCTTTCGATTGGGACTATTTAAAAAAATCTTAAAAATGGGCTTTTTGAGATATTTGCGTTTTAAACTTTATGTCAAATTTTTCCGGGGAAAATGGAAAATTTCGGAAAATCTGACCACACCATCGGAAAGCTGAGGAAATTTCCTATCGAAATCATTAGTTAGTTATTTTTTCTGAGTATATTTTGATACTTTTTACGTGAGTTAGAAACTGAGTGATTTCGCTTAATTGGGCCGCGCGGCGAAGCGCTAGGACACTTCGCATGAAATGCCTCATAT